>NC_133623.1:436307-508807 GCF_048593235.1 Sminthopsis crassicaudata | reverse complement strand
TAATTTTTAAACAAAAATAATCTCTTTTTCGATACTTTGAGGATTGCTGATTTCATTAATGCTAGAACTCCCCCTGCTCTATGCTTTTCAATCTGCATCCTGCCTTTTCATGTTTCTAGAAAGGGTGCCCCCCACACCTGACACAATACTAGCAGGTACATGGTGACTGGATTTTTTAATGGAATTTTATGGAAAATTTATTTAATTGAATTATGCTCTCATTGCATCATAGACCTTAAAAGAGAGACTTTGAATGTCATTTACATCATCATTTTACATTTTACACATATGGAAACTGAGGCCTCCTTAGTTTTAGTGAATTAAGTCATAGAGGATCATTAGATGTAGAGTGGGTAGAGATCCTGGGATCACTATTTAGAGCTAGAAGGTTCTCTAGAGGTCTAGATGGGCAGTTTTAAGAACTATTTTGCCCTCTGCTGCTACTGTATCACCCTGGTTATATTTAAGGATCTCTTGAAGAAAGTAATCCAGGCTCTATTTTGTGTGTGTGTGTATATATATTTCCCCTGGCTCTCAGGGAGACCAATAATTTATTTTTATTTATTTATTCTTCTTTTTTGAGGCAATTGGGGTTAAATGACTTGCCTAGGGTCACACAGCTAGGAAGTGTGCAGTGAGACCAATAATTTTTAAATTGTCTGTCTTGCATCTGTATTACAGGTTGGCTGTTTTGCTTATATTTTATATTTTCTTCCATTTCCCCTTCTTTTTAAAATTTATTTGAGTGATTCCTGATATCACATAGTCATTAACTTCCATTTATCTTGTTCTAGTTTTTGAACTTTTTTTGAACTATTTTCCTAAGTTAGCTTTCTTATCTCTTTTTTTATTTGGTAATTCTATATTGCAACCTTTTATTTTCCTCAGTGGGTTTGTTTGTTTATTTTCATTTAGCAAATTGTGTTTTCTTAATGAATTGATTTCCTCAGTGTTTTACTTGTTTATAGTTTTGGTGATTTTATTTTTTAAAGATCTGTGGTCTTCAATCAATTCTTCTTTTTCTTTTTCTAACCTGTTGGCTCCCTCTTGATTAGCTCCAGGCTCTTTTCCTAATATTTCTTCTGCAACTTTTATTTGCATTTTCAAATGCTACATGAGTGCTTCCCAGAATCTTCTTTGGGCTTCAGCCAAATTCATTTTAGGCTTTGAGATTTACCATATGTGCCTTTGGTTTTCTTCTGAGTTGGTGTTTTGCTATTTTCTGTGACCATATTTTCTTATTTTATTATAACTTTTTTTTGCAAAACATATGCATGGGTAATTTTTCAACATTGATTCTTGCAAAAACTTCTGTCTAAATTTTCCCCTCCTCCCCACCCCTTGGATGGCAGGTAGTCCCACACATGTTGAATATGTTAAAGTAAATGTTAAATATACTATATGTGTACATATCCATACAGTTATTTTGCTGCTCAATACAAATCAGACTTGAAATAAGGTACACTTAAACTTGTGAAGGAAATAAAAAATGCAGGTGGATAGAAATAGAGGGATTGGAAATGTTATGTAGTGGTTCATACTCATTACCCAGAGTTCTTTCACTTGGTGTAGCTGGTTCTATTCATCCTTGAAGAAATGGAACTGATTTGGTTCATCTCATTGTTGAAGAGATCCAAGCCCATTAGAATTGAACATAATATAGTATTGTTGTTGAAGTATATAATGATCTCCTGGTCCTACTCATTTCACTCAGCATCAGTTCATGTCAGTCTCTCCAGGCCTTTCTGAAATCATCCTGCTGGTCATTTCTTATGGAACAATAATATTCCACAACATTCATATACCACAGTTTATTCATCCTTTCTCCAATTGATGGGCGTCCTCAGTTTCCCATTTCTGGCCACTACAAAGAGGGCTACCACAAACATTCTTGCACATACAGGTCCCTTTCCAGTAGTAACACTGCTGGATCAAGGGATATGCACAGTTTGATAACTTTTTGAACATAGTTCCAAATTGCTCTCCAGAATGGCTGGGTGTATCGACAATTCCACCAACAATGTCTCAGTGTCCCAGTTTTCCCATATCCCCTCCAACATTCACCATTATCTTTTCCTGTCATCCTAGCCAATCTGAGAGGAGGGTAGTGGTATCTCAGAATTGTCTTAATTTGCATTTCTCTGATTAATAATGACTTGGAGCATCTTTTCATATGGCTAGAAATAGTTTCAATTTTTTCATCTGAAAATTGTCCGTTGATATCCTTTCATCATTTATCAATTGGAGAGTAGCTTGATTTCTTATAAATTAGAGTCAATTCTCTCTATATTTTAGCAATGAGGCCTTTATCAAAATCTTTAAATGTAAAAATGTTTTCCAAGTATTGTTTCCCTTCTAATCTTCTCTGTATTAGTTTTGTTTGTATAAAAGCTTTTTAATTTGATATAATTAAAATTTTCTATTTTGTGATCAAAAATGACCTCTAGTTTCTCTTTTGTCACAAATTCCTTCCTCCTCCACAGGTCTGAGAGTTAAACTATCCTATGTTCTTCTAATTTATTTATAATCTCATTCTTTATTCCTAGATCATGAACCCATTTTGGCCTTATCTTGGTGTATGGTGTTAAGTGTGGGTCAATGCCTACTTTCTGCCATAGTAATTTCCAATTTTCCCAGCAGTTTTTGCCAAACAATGAATCCTTATCCCAAAAGCTGGGGTTTGAGGGTTTGTCAAACACTAGATTATGAAAGTTATTGACTATTTTGTCCTGTGAACCTAACCTATTCCACTGATCAACTAGTCTATTTTGTAGCCAATACCAAATGGTTTTGGTGACTGCTGCTTTATAATATAATTTTAGATCTGATACAGCTAGGCCACCTTCATTTGATTTTTCTTTCATTAATTCCCTTGAAAGTCTTGATCTTTTGTCCTTCCTGATGAATTTTGTTTTGTTTTGGTTTTTTTATTCTAGGTCATTAAAATAGTTTTTTGGGGGAGTCAGATTGGTATAGCACTAAATAAAGAAATTAGTTTAGGTAGTATTGTCATCTTTATTATATTCCCTCAACCTGTCCAAGAGCACTTAATCTTTTTTCCAATTGGTTAGATGTGACTTTATTTGTGTGGAAAGTATTTTATAGTTTTACTCATACAGTTCCTGACTTTACTTTGGCACATAGATTCCCAAATATTTTATACTATCGGCAGTTACTTTAAATGGAATTTCTCTTTGTATCTCTGTTGGATTTTGTTAGTGATGTATACAAATGCTGATGATTTATGTGGGTTTATTTTGTATCCTGCAACTTTGCTAAAGTTGTGGATTATTTCTAATAGATTTTTAGTAGAATCTCTAAGCTTCCCTAAGTATACTATCATATCATCTGCAAAAAGCAATAATTTGGTTTCCTCATTACCTACTCCAATTCCTTTAATCTCTTCCTCACCTCTTATGGCCAAAGCTAGCATTTCTAATACAATATTGAATAGTAATGGTGATAATGGGTAACCATGTTTCACTCCTGATCTTGTTGGGAATGGTTCCAATTCATCCCCATTACATGTGATGCTTACTGATGGTTTTAAATAGATGCTACTGACTATTTTATTTTATTTAGTATTATTATTTTTTTATTATAGCTTTTACATTACAAGATATATGCATGGGTAATTTTTCAGCATTAACAATTGCAAATCCTTTTATTCCAATTTTTCCCCTCCTTCCCCCAACCCCTCCCTTAGAAGGCAGGTAGACCAATACATGTTAAATATCTTAAAGTATATGTTAAATACAATATATGTATATATATCCATATTGTTATTTTCTGCAGAAGAAAAATTGAATCTAGAAAGAAGGTAAAAATAACCCAGGAAGAAAAACAAAAATTCAAGAAAATAATAACAGAAAGAGTGCAAATGCTGTGTTGTGGTTCACATTCATTTCCCAGTGTTATTTCACTGGGTTTAGCTGGTTGTGTTCATCACTGATCATTTGGAACTGATTTGGATCTTCTCATTGTTGAAGAGAGCTACGTCCATCAGAACTGATCCTCATATAATATTGTTCTTGAAGTGTATAATGATCTCCTTAGCATCAGTTCCTGTAAGTCTCTCCAAATCTTTCTGTATTCATTTCTTATAGAACAGTAATATTCCATAATATTCATATACCAGAATTTACTCAGCCATTCTCCAATTAATGGGCATCCATCCAATTTCCGGTTTCTAGCCAGTACAAAAAGGGCTGCCACTAACATTTTGGCACATACAGGTCCCTTTCCCTTCTTCAATATCTCTTTGGGATATAAGCCCTGTAGTAACACTGCTGGATCAAAGGGGATGCACAGTTTGACATGTTCTTGAGCATAGTTCCAAACTGCTTTCCAGAATGGTTGGATTCGTTCTCTGTGATCATATTTTAGAAATCAGGCCCTTATCACAATCCTTGGATATAAATTTTCCCCCAATTTTTCTGCGTCCCTTCTAAGTTTGTCCACATTGGTTTTGTTTGTATGAAAACTTTTCATTTCATATAATCAAAATTATCCATTTTGCCTTTCATCATGTTCTCTAGTTCTTTTTTTTTTTATATTGTATATATATTTTATTGGTCCTGTTTACTTCTCTTGACCTATATCCATAAAATCCTTTCTATATATCTTGGTTTTTCTCATAGTCATTGAATTCTTTTTATTTTTATTTTTTTGTATTATAGCAAGTTTATTGATTTTAATACCTTTCTTTATAACTCATGTTGTGAGAGAAAAATCAGAGCAAAAGGGAAAAAGCATGAGAGAGATTAAAAAAAACAGAAAAAAGAAATGAACATAGGTGTCTTAATTCACATCCAGTCTTTTTCTGGATGCAGATGGCATTTTCTGTCCAAAGTCTGCAGGCATTGCCTTGGATTACTGAACCTCTGTCTCTGCCATATTCTCCCTTTCCCTCATCCTCTCCCTTTCCCTCATCCTCTCCCTCTCCCTCTCCTTCTCCCTCTCCTTCTCCCTCTCCTTCTCCCTCTCCTTCTCCCTCTCCTTCTCCCTCTCCTTCTCCCTCTCCTTCTCCCTCTCCTTCTCCCTCTCCCTCTCCCTCTCCCTTTCTCCCTTTCTCCCTCCCCTGAGACAATGAGCGTTAAGTGATTTGCCTAGAGTCATACAACTAAGAAGTGGTAGGTGTCTGAAGTCACATTTGAACTCAAGTCCTCCTGACTTCAGGGCTGGTACTCTACTCACTGTACCACCTAGCTGCCCCTACACTTTACCTCTTCTCAAAGGCATGCACAGTTTTCTTGGAAGCACGGTTCAGTCCCCATTATTTAGTAGGGGAACTTTCTGGAGTTTTCCATTACTTATGCCTACATCCCTTGAAATCAGACTGTATTCCTTCATATACACTTTGTACTTACCTATCTATGAACATGTGAAACCTCTAAGAAAGAAAAATAGAAAGAAGATCGTTTCAGAAGGATGATTTTTTTCAATTCTGTCTCTGTATCCCCAGAATATAAGATGTCTTATACTTAGTAGGAAATACATTAGTATTCATTTAAATGAACTGAATAAATTAAAAGCTAAAAGGAACCCTGGGTATCATCTAGTCCGAAGCTTTTTAAACTGTGGGTTGTAACCCTGAATGGGGTCGGGTAACTGAATGTAGGGGTCATGAAAAATTAATATTCCACCAATATTTAATTCTTTAGGTAAAAATAAATCCATCTCATTTGTATGCAAATTTTCTCTTCAATAAATGGTAAAATTATAAATGTAGTAAATATATATATATATATTATATAAATATATATTTTAAAATAAAATTCTTTATTACTTCCTTTCAGCAAATATTTGATGTAGATTCCTACTTTAGATACTTATGTGCCGTGGGTCATGTAAAAATCTGTCAGAAAAAGGGCTGTGAGTGGGAAAAGTTTCAGAAGCTCTGATTTAGTCTGCTGTTGCATTTCATGGGTGGGAAGTTGCAATCTTGAGAAACTGGGTGGTTTTCCTAAGGGCTTCTATGTGGTTAGTGGTATGACTGGCATTTGAACAAAAGATCTTTAACTTCACATTCCAGACTCCAGTTCCATTTCTACTATAATATGAAAGTTGCAACATTAAAAAATATGAAATTTTTTGCTTGCATTTTCAGTTCCCTCTTGTCTCCCCCAGTCCCTCCCAACCCCACATTAGAAAAGGTCAACATTTGTTAGAGATATCTATGTGGAACCATACAACACATACTTCCATATATCATTTTTTTCTCTGCAGGTAAATAGCCTTTTCCTTCAGAAGTCCTTCCCAGTTGATTTGCATTGTCCTGTAACTCAGAAGAGCTTTGCCATTCATGTTTATTCTTCCTCTGCTTTTGCTGTACCACAACAATCTCTTGGTTCTGCTCTTCCCTCAGCATTGGTTCCTGTAAGTTTTCCATATTTTTATAAAATCACTTGTTCTTGATTTCTTATAGCACAAAAATATTCCATTCCATTCATATTCCACAACTTACCCCTAGCCCAATGGATGGGGATCCCTTCAGTTGGCAGTTCTTTGCCATTACAAAATGAGTTGCTGCAACTATTGTTGTATATAAAGGTCTTTTTCTTTCTTTTTAAAAAAATTTCTCTGGGGTTCGGACCCTCCTGTAGAGGGTGGGCTGAGAGCTCCTGAAGCCCCTCTCCCCCTGCTTTAGTTGCCCCCAAGGCCTGCTCTGGGCTTGTGCTGGAAGTGGTCAACTATTGGCTGCCTTGGGCTGGGAAGGCGGGATTTCAGGTGCAGGGTCTGGATTGTTCTGGATTGTTCTGGTCCCCCACTCCTATGATGCAGAAGTTACCAGTGAACTTTCTAAATGGTCTTGGGGGATAATATTGTTTCACCCGGTATTTTTATCAGGTTTTCCCCTCCCGAATTCATTCTGAGAGAGAGTTTTAAAATTGCTTGGAGGGAAATTTATGGGAGGTCGGGGAAGGGTGTCCCCTGCCTTTTCTCTGCCACTTTGGCTCAATCCCTCAGGTGCTGGCTTTGTTGAAGGAACCATTAAAATCCCAGAAGCACAAATGCTAAAGCCAGAAGTGTCTTTACCAATTGCCTAGAGAGAGCCCTTCATTTCAGTGAGGGTTAGGGTTAGGGTTAGAGTCGGGAGTCAGCAAAGAAAAGTGAATTTCTTTGCCTGAGGTCACACAGCTAATTAGCAGCAGAGCTGTGGTGGGCAGCTCTGCACACCTAGTCTACACCAGCTATACAGAATCTGCTGAAAAGTGGGTAAGGCTTTTATCCTCCATAGACTTCATAATCCACCTTTATAAAATGAACTCCCATGTGGTAGAGATGGCTGAATCCAACATCCAACCCACTCCTTCGAGAAATTCTTAATGGGGACTGTGACAACTTGGGCTGTTCTATGCACCATTCCATTGAGTTTACAGTTCACTGAATGCCCAAATCCTTTTCAAATACCTCAGAGAGCCCAGTGTGCATTCCATACCGGGAGGAGACATCAGCCTAAGACTTGACCAGAAGGCATTTTTTATATTTCATCTGAAAATATTGTATAAATGTGTTATCACAAATACTATATAAGTACCAGTTGATATCTATCTGGAATTTCCAAAATTCTGGAATTTTGCTCTCTTGAGCAGTTGTAGAGTGCATTTAGAGACTGTGATATTTTGGGCCATTTGGGTATTTTGTTTTATATTTGTCATTTTCACATTTTTTTTGATGATTTGTTCTGTGACCTTCTCATAACTTAGTATTTCATTGTTAAATTTCTATTTAAGTCTGTATATTTTGTTTTTTTGTTTCTGAATCCATGATTATTTTTATTTTTTATGGTCTGTAAAGATATATTAATGTCTTTTGCCTTTTTACATTTGTTTCCAACTTCTTTTTGTGCCTCAATCCATGGTCAGGTTTGTGCAAATTTTCTATATGTTGCTAAGAAATATTTACGTTCATTTGCTGTCCCATTTCGAAGATGCCATAAGTCTTTTAATTCCAATTTCTCCTGTAATTTATCCAGTTCCTTATTTTCCCTTTTATTAATTTTTCCATTAGACTTATTCACATTAAGAGAGGGATACTGAAGGCTCCTGTCACTGTTGTGTTGTGGCCAGTCTTATAGCTCAGATGAGGTTTCCTTTTTTTTTTTTTTTTTTTTTTATTATATATATATATATATATATATATTTTATAATATTATCCCTTGTATTCATTTTTCCAATTTACCCCCCCTCCCTCTACTCCCTCCCCCCGACGACAGGCAATCCCATACATTTTACATGTGTTACAATATAGTCTAGGTACAATACATGTGTGCGAATATCATTTTCTTGTTGCACAACAAACATTAGAATCCGAAGGTACATGCAACCTGGGCAGACAGATATTAGTGCTAACAATTTTCATTCCCCTCCCAGTGTTTCTTCTCTGGGTGCAGCTACCTCTGTCCATCATTGATCAACTGGAAGTGAGTTGGATCTTCTTTATGTTGAAGATTTCCACTTCCATCAGAATACATCCTCATACAGTATTGTTGTTGAAGTGTACAGCGATCTTCTGGTTCTGCTCATTTCACTCAGCATCAGTTGATTTAAGTCTCTCCAGGCCTCTCTATATTCCTCCTGCTGGTCATTTCTTACCGAGCAATAATATTCCATAACCTTCATATACCACAATTTACCCAACCATTCTCCAACTGATGGACATCCATTCATTGAGGTTTCCTTTATTGATGTTAAGGCATTTGGAGCATGTAAATTTATGACAGGTATTGGTTTATTATTTATATTTTCTTGCAGCATGATATAGTTTCCTTACTTATCCTTTTTTAATTTTTGAATGTTTTAACTTTGTCATTGTGATTGCAGTCCTTTGTAAAATTCACTTAATGCATAGTACATATTTTTCCCATCCTCTCAGGTTTATTTTGTGTATCTTTGTTTTTAAATGTGTTTCTTGTAAGCACCAGATTGCAGGGTTTTGTTTTTTTTATCTGATCTGTCATTTTTTTCCTTTCATTGTCTTGAATCCATTCGCCTTTAAACTTTTAAGTTGGGTTTTTTCCCCTACATCTGCATCTGATTTTGGGATTTTTTTCAAGTTATGATTTTTTTCCTCCTCTTGTAAACACAGTACCATGTTCCTTCAGTTACTTTGCCTGCATGTTTTTTGAAAATGACTGTTTCTACTGTCTGTCTTCCCATCTCTTCAATCCCTTTCTCTCATTTATTATCCCTTTCACTTTAGAATTTTCCTTATTACTTTTTATCACCTTGAAGGGGGTTGAGGCCCCTAAGATTCCTTTCTGATTGCCCAACCACCATGGCTGACCTTGATTCACAAATCCTGGTCAAAAAGCACCCTTTTGAATATCCTGGCCCAGCCCCCACTATCTGCTCAGCTTCCCCCAGCTCCCCACCAGATCTGAGCTAATTGAAAAGCCCGCCAAGAACTTGGAACCGCCCACAATCTTTTAGGTATAAAAGAGCCAAGTCAAAGCTCTCTCTTTGCAGGAGCCCTCCCCCCAACACATGGTATCCTTCCAGCCATGTAAGGGTTCCTGCCCACCTAGCGGCCCCCTCTGGCCCTGGCTTCTTTCTAACTGAACTTTACTTGCAAATTTCTACAATAAAACTTTTATTTATCAATCTAGGTTTTCGGGCCTGTAAATTCATTTACAGGGACACTGTGCCTCATGGGATTATCTTATTATCTTTGTGCCGACTAATGGGGTTCCCCCTTTCCTTTCCCTCATCAACCTATTTTTATCTGGATATGTAATTATTTCTCCCTTTGTTCTTTTAGTCAAATGGATTCTTCCTCTCATCCCCCTCAACTAGTCTTATCATTAACTTGTTAAATTCTTTACAAAAAGAATTCCTCTTGTTTTCTTGATTGTCCATTCATTTTTTCCCATTCTGCTGAAGCCCCTCATTTATGACCCTTCAAGTTATCTGGTTTCTCTTTTTTCTTTGACTTTCTCATAGAGTCAAAACTTCCAAAGTATATCCTTTTTAGATTCTTTCCACTCCTTATACCCTATCCTGCTTAGCCTTTTCCCCCACTTCTGTTCACCCTAAGGTCTGGAGCTTCTCCCATTCCTGGTACCATTTGCCCCTCAGGAGTTCCAATTCCCCCTTCCAGGGTAGGGCAAATAGATTTTTCAAGCACCCAATCCCCCAGGCTACAGCCAGTGCAAGATCTCCATCTCTCTTTGTAGAACATCATCAGTCAAAGCTCCTTCCATAGGCAAAGCTCGCTAGGCCTTATTCCTTTTCTGTCCTTTTCAGTCTTTTGCCTTGCTCCTGCTACTTTCCTGTGGACTCTTCCCTTTTTGAATCTTAGGGCGCTGAATCTCAAAGCATTCCAGCCTCCTTTCATGCTGGGTAATCCATGGAACAACAAGCCTAGGTGTGGGCAACAAGTAACATTTGGCTGGTCAGAACTGGCCTCGGCTGGGTACTAGAGTCTCTGTCAGGCTTGGTGGAATACTTCATGTGGTAGCCCAACACCCACCCACCCACTCAAACCCCCACTCACAGTTCCTTGCCCTGGTGTCATGCCCTTCTTCCTCTGTTCCATGGTCACCTGGCTTAGCTCTGGCCTTTCCTAGAGCTGCTGCTCTGGTGCTGCAAGGTTGTCTTCTCTGGATGCCCATGGTTCCGAGCTTTGCAGTACAGGTGCTCCAGGGTTGACACCTCCAGCAGGCTTTTGCTTCTGTAGAGCTGTGACTGTGTTGCTGGCTGTTGCCCAGGCCCGACTGCGCAGGCACTAGAAAGAGGAAAAGGGGACTGGGGAGTGGAGGGGTGTCTTTGTAAGCCCATGTCTAGCATGTGCTTGGCATGGGCTGCTTACATTCTCCCCCTTGGGGCATCTTGCCCCACTACCTGACTGCTGCTTCTGGAGAGGGGGTCAAGGGTAAGGGACAAGGCAAGTCTCTGATGTGAACCGAAGCCCTTTGGTGCCAGATCTGTCTGGATTCACCCCTAGGGATGTTTTCATTGTAGAGACACTGTAGTGCGTGAGGACAGTGAGAAGGGTACTTCTTAAAAGAGGAGGAGATTGATGGTAAGCCGAGGCTAATAATGCTGAGAGACTAGGGTGTATGCCTAGGAGATGTGCTCCTTCTCCCCCACCCCCATGCGTTCTCACCAACAGGAATGCTCTCATGGAGAATTCTGATGAAAAAGACAAGGATTGGACCACATAGCTACTGGGCAAGTGTCTGAGCTCTCTGCTGGGAAAAAACAAAGTGTGCCAGAGGGTGAAAGGGTGGGGGCACAAAGGGCCTAGAGCAGGTGCTGCGGGAGTGGTAACATTGGGGCAGTGGGGAAAAGTCTTGAATGGTAGTCAAGTTTGCATTGCAAAGAGAATAGCAAAGTCATTCCGGCTCCTCTGGGTTGCACATGGAGGAAACACCAAAGGAGAGGGTCATAATGTCAGCCAGCCAGTTGGCAGGGCAGGAGATAACATCAGTGAGAAGTGGGAAACACAATTCCCAGAAGATGAAATACAATGGAGAAAGTTTGCTCCCATAATTGAGAAATGATTGTGGATACAAACTTGAGCACTGACCTAGCCCCAAAAGGAAGCTCAGGGAAATGAAATGTTGCTCAGAATAGCTGTCCCTAGAAAGAGGGGGGAGTCCCAAACCCATCTGCCTGCTTTTGTCATGCAGACAGTTGTATACAATGGGAGAGCAGTCTTTAAGGCCCTGGAGAAGATGAAACATTATCCAGGCAATCAATCCAGCTGCTTGGGAATGCTCACAGCAGTGCTTTAATCTGACCTTTGAAGAAAATAAGACACTTAATGCCTGCCCATTATTTGTGTAAGCTTTTTTCCTAATTAACTGCAGAAAAAGCGGCTTGCTTTGTCTGTGGTAAACAAAAAGAAAAATAATAGGAGAAACAACCTAGCATTTTCTATCAGTAGAACATAAGCATTTGTAAGATATATGTAATTCCTATTTTAAACCACAAAAAGCCAGTTAATCCGCATCTAGAAATAGGGTTGTTGTTAAATGTCAGTTGTTGCAAATGAAATATCTGTGAAATTTATTCATTCAGATATTAATTTAGAACTTTGATCAAAATCATTCTAAATATCTTTATTCTTTTATCTTTCTCTACTCCTTCTCCTTCCTTTCTGTAACCTCACACTTCCTTTTTCTTTTCTTCCCTTTTCCTCCTCTTCACTTTTCCTTTCCTTTCCCTTTTCTTTTCTCCCTTCCTCCTTCCCTTTCTTTTTCTTTCTCTTTCCCTTAACTTTTCCCCTTCATTTATTTCTCTCTTCCCTCCCTTTTCTCTTCCTTCCCCACGTTGTCTTCCCCCCTTCCCTTCCTTTCCCTTCTCTGTTTTCTTCTCTTTCTTTTCCCCTTCCCTTTCCTCACTTCTTCATGCTAGATGGAATTGGCAGGTTCAGGTAGAATTTTAAACAACAGATTAGATTGTTTAACTTGACCATCTTTACAAAAAACCCAGTGGCACATTGTACATACTATTTGGCATTTTGATTCATTGTTTAACACTTAGCAAAATCCACATGAGAAATACCCACTAGAGAGAGACATATTGAGTATGAGCAGGGAGTACTCTTTCTAAACCGGAGTTATAAAAGAGAGATATGTTAACAGGTGTTTTCGATGACATCTGTGTACGTGAGAAAGAAAGATCACAAGACTGAGAGAAGTCAGTGGGGTTACACAGGCTGATTGACAATCTGCTTTCACCTCTGATATCCTCATGATGTCAGGAGTATTCAAGAAAGGCCCCTACCTAGTACATCAGGGAGTCCTGCTGTGCTGCACTTCTAGGAGGACAGGGACAGGAATTTGACAAGTCTTAATGGGTTGTAATCTTCACCAGGAGAGGGAATATCTATGCAGTGAAGTCACAGATCCATTGGCATATTGGAGAACATGTTTCAAGGTTACAAATAATTTATTACTAAGTAGTCCACCTACTGGTGGCAAACCTCAGGGAACTTGCTTAGGTTAGTCCTCAGGAAGCAAACACGGTTTATCAGAGCCAAATAAAGCTTTTTTGTTGCCTCTCAGACTTTGTGATTTGTTGGTGCGCCCTTCAAGACCCCAGAATCCTCTCCATGATAGCCAGTGATTTGAAGAGGACTTTGTAAACGTCAGAAAAAAAATGAACAAGCCATTTTTTGTCTTAAATTTGGCACATACATAATGCACCATCTAGGAAATGCATAATGAGAAGAGGAGGTGAACCAGTCTTGTAAGGGATAACAATGGATTGCACAGATAAGGCACTGCTGTAATGATAAGAAGACCTGAAGGAAGGACCCCAGGGCATTGGGAAGCGCCTTTCCCCATCCTACCACCCTTGATGATTTATTAGAGGAATTTGAAAAAAGTCACAAAACATAGTGTTAAGCTACATTGATGTTCCGGAAGCTACACTACTGGAAGGATTTGCCCACATTGATGAAATTGTAGCCATACAGGAGGATTGGAGTCATTGGTGAATCTTAAAGAAGTAGCCTTAATTGAATTGAAGAAGGTGATAGAGGGAAGCTAATAATAATGGTACAAAAGAAGAAAAAAATACTTCAATGCAAGATTGCTTAAAATGTACAGATAAGAATAGAAGGAAGGTCAGGGGGAGATACAAGTTAACAGAACACCTTTGGAGCTAATGTTGTATTTATTATCATACTTAAAAATAATCTGTGAGAAATAGATATTCACAGTGGGATGTTTAAAAAGTATCGGCTTCCTGGGCTCAGAATATGGTTCGTGGGTATGTGAAAAGTAAAAATATTGTTACATCTTTCTCTTTTGTGTGATAGTCATTCAGCTGGTTTCTTATTATTTAATTGATGTCTTTTTATCCTTGGTGCCTAATACATGTGTGCTGATTGTTCAACGTTATGCAAGTTGTATGAGCTACATACAGTAAATGAACCAGGGTCTTCTACCTCCAAATGCACTACTCTTGTCACTGCTCAGTTTCCTATTTCTGTTTGAACCTTGGAGGATGGGTGCGATTCAGTTATAATTGTCTCTCCAAGACACATTTTCTTATAGTGAACAATCACCCTTGCCCATTATACATGCTTCCATCTGGTGGTACATGAAATCACCATGGAGGGTCATGAAGCAACCTTTTAGAGAGCATGGCCATTTCTGAGCGATTTCTGCCGATTTTTTTCTTTTTTTTATTGTTAATATTATTTTTAAAATTAATTTTATAATTATAATTTTTGACATTACATATTCATAGGTAATTTTTTTACAGCATTATACCTTCTACTCACTTCTTTTCTGAATATCCCCTTCCCTCCCTCTACCCCCTCCCCTAGATGACAGACAATCCCATGCATGTTACATGTTTAACAGTATATCCTAGATATAATATATGTGTGTAAAAGAGAGTTTCTTGTTGCACGGTAAGAATTGGATTCTGAAGGTAAAAGTAACCTGGGTAGAAAGACAATAGTGCAAACAGTTTACACTCAATTCCCGTTGTTCCTTCTCTGGATGTAGCTAATTCTGTCGATCATTGATCAACTGGAACTGAATTAGATCTTCTCTATGTTGAAGATATCCACTTCCATCAGAATACCTCCTCATACAGTATCGTTGTTGAAGTATATAATGATCTCCTGGTGCTGCTCATTTCACTTAGCATCAGTCCATGTAAGTATCTCTAAGCCTCTCTGCACTCCTCCTGCACTGCTCCATTTCTTACAGAGCAATAAAATTCCACAACACTCATATAGCATAATTTACTCAAGCATTCTCCAATTGATGGGCATCCATTCATTTTCCAGTTTCTAGCCACTACAAAAAAGGCTGCCACAAACATTTTGGCACATACGGGTCCCTTTCCCTTCTTTAGCATTTCTTTGAGATGTAAGCCCAGTAGTAGCACTGCTGGATCAAAGGGTACACACAGTCCGATAACTTCTTGGGCATAGTTCCAAATTGCTCTCCAGAATGGTTGGATTCGTTCACAACTCCACCAAGAATGCATCAGTGTCCCAGTTTTCCCACATCCCCTCCAACATTCATCATTATTTTTTCTTGTCAGTTTAGCCAATCTGACAGGTGTGTAGTGGTATCTCAGAGTTGTCTTAATTTGCATTTCTCTGATCAGTAGTGATTTGGAACACTCTTTCATATGAGTGGAAATAGTTTCAATTTCATCATCTGAAAATTGTCTGTTCATTGCCTTTAACCATTTATCAATTAGAGAATGATTTGATTGCTTATAAATTAGAGTCAGTTCTCTAGATATTTTGGAAATGAGGCCTTTATCAGAACCTTTAAGTGCAAAAATGTTTTCCCAGTTTGTTACTTCCCTTCTAATCTTGTTTGCATTAGTTTTGTTTGTACAAAAGCTTTTTAATTTGATGTAATCAAAATTTTCTGTTTTGTAATCAATAATGATCTCTAGTTCTCTTTTGGTCACAAATTCCTTCCTCCTCCACAAGTCTGAGAGGTAAATTATCCTATGTTCCTCTAATTTATTTATGATCTCATTGTTTATGCCTAAATCATGGACCCATTTTGATCTTATCTTGGTATATGGTGTTAAGTATGGGTCCATATCTAATTTCTACCATACTAATTTCCAGTTTTCCCAACATTTTTTTTCAAATAATGAATTTTTATCCCAAAAGTTGGGATCTTTGGGTTTGTCATACACTAGACTGCTATAGTTGTACACTATTTTATCCTGTGAACTTAACCTATTCCACTGATCAACTAATCTATTTCTTAGCCAATACCAAATGGTTTTGGTGACTGCTTCTTTATAATATAGTTTTAGATCAGGTACAGCTAGGCCACCTTCATTTGATTTTTTTTTTTTCATTAATTCCCTGGAAATTCTCGACCTTTTGCTCTTCCATACGAATTTTGTTGTTATTTTTTCTAGTTCATTAAAATAGTTTCTTGGGAGTCTGATTGGTATAACACTAAATAAATAGATTAGTTTAGGGAGTATTGTCATCTTTATTACATTCGCTCGGCCAATCCAAGAGCACTCAATGTCTGTCCAATTATTTAAATCTGCCCTTATTTTTGTGGCAAGTGTTTTGTAATTTTGCTCATATAATTCCTGACTTTTCTTTGGTAGATGGATTCCCAGATATTTTATACTCTGGACAGTTGTTTTGAATGGAATTTTGTTAGGTTCTTACTAAGTGCTCATGATATAAGGAGATGTTAGATTCTTACTAATGCTAAGTCGGTACTTAACAATTCTCTAGTTCACATCTTTTGGTTCCTGCTTTAAGGGGAGTTTACCCCTTTGAACTTCTGAGGAGGAGTTTACATATGAAAAGGAGTTTACACAACCTTTAAAAGGAGCAAGTTCATTGGTTGAAGTGTTTTCTCACAAGCCCCTCTGAGTTCTCACTACAATCTCTGCAAGGATAAAAGAAGACAACATTGGGCTTGGAAGAAGAGTGGACTCTAGGACAGAGTTGGGATGGCTCTCTGGAGGAAGAAGAGTCTGGCCGGGAGATTGAGTTGAGACAGCAGATCTCCCCCAGAGAGCAATCGGCAGTTTTTGGAGACAACAGAACATTACATTTTGGTATCCACAACATGGAGCAAGGACTTTTGCTTATCCTGACAAGGACTGATTCTGAGCCCTTCAGAGGAGCTAGCCTAGACCTTTACATTTCAAAGACCTATATTTGAAGGTCTTCCAAGCCCTATGTTCTTAATCAAAAGAAAGGAGGAGATGTTAGGTTCTTACTAAGTGCTAAGTCTGTACTTAACAATTCTCTAGTTCACACCTTTTGGTTCCTGCCTTTAAGGGGAGTTTACTCCTTTGAACTTCTGGGGAGAAGTTTACATGTTTGAGAAGAGCAAGTTCATTGGTTGAAGTATTTTTCTCTCAAGCCCCTGAGTTATCCCACGCCCATTCTCTGGTAGGGTAAAAGAAGCAACATTGAGCCTGGAGAAAGAGTCTACTCAAGGTCAGAGTTGGGACGGCTCTCTACAGGAAGAAGAGTCTGGCTGGGAGATTGAATTGAGACAGCAGATCTCCTCCCAGAGAGCGATCGGCAGTTTCTGGAGACAACAGGACATTATAGAATTTCTCTTTGTATCTCTTGCTGTTGGATTTTGTTGGTGATGTATAAAAATGCTGAGGATTTATGTGGATTTATTTTGTATCCAGCAACTTTGCTAAAATTGTGAATTATTTCTAATAACTTTCTATTAGAATCTCTGGGGTTCTCTAAATATACCATCATATCATTTGCAAAGAGCGATAGTTTGGTTTCCTCATTACCTACTCTAATTCCTTTCATCTCTTTCTCGACTCTTATTGCTGAGGCTAGCATTTCTAATACAACACTGAATAGTAATGGTGATAGTGGGCAATCTTGTTTCACTCCTAATCTTACTGGAAAATGTTCCAATTTATCCCCATTACATATGATGCTTAATGATGGTTTTAAATATGTTCCTGATTATTTTAAGGAATAGTCCATTTATTCCTATATTCTCAAGTGTTTTTAGTACGAATGGATGTTGTATTTTATCAAATGCTTTTTCTGCATCTATTGAGATGATCATATGGTTTTTGTTAATTTGATTATTAATATGGTCAATTATACTAATAGTTTTCCTAATAATAAATCAGCCCTGCATTCTTGGTATAAATCCTACTTGATCATAGTGTATTATCCTGGGGATGATTTTCTGTAGTCTTTTTGCTAATATCTTATTTAAGATTTTAGCGGCAATATTCATTAAGGAGATTGGTCTATAGTTTTCTTTCTCAGTTTTCAACCTACCTGGTTTAGGTATCAGTACCATGTCTATGTCATAAAAGGAGTTTGGTAGGACTCTTTCATTCCCTATTTTTTTCAAATAGTTTACATTGGGGCCAATTGTTCTTTAAATGTTTGGTAGAATTCACATGTAAATCCATCTGGTGCTGGGGATTTTTTCTTACAGTGTTGATTAATAGCTTGTTCTATTTCTTTTTCTGAAATGGGACAATTTAAGCAATTTATTTCCTCCTCTGTTAATCTGGGAAACCTATATTTTTGGAGGTAGTCATCTAGTTCACTTAAGTTATCAAATTTATTGGCATAAAATTAGGCAAAGTAACTTCTTATTATTGGTCTAATTTCCTCTTCATTGGTAGAAAGTTCCCCCTTTTCATTTTTAAGACTAACCATTTGATTTTCCTCATTCCTTTTTCTGATCAGATTTACCAAATGTTTATCCATTTTATTGGTTTTTCCATAAAACCAACTCTTAGTTTAATTTATTAATTCAATTTTTTTTAAACTTTCAATATCTGCTGATTTTCTTACCAAGAGAAGGTAAGCAAGTGATTTCTAGACTTGGTGCTCATTATTTCTGCCTTTAAATCATATGAGAAATACAAAGAAGTACTTGGAATTTACAAATCCCAGACTTAAATTTGTGGATCTCATGAAACAAGAGGGATCAAGTTTATCAGCCTACATAACTTTGAGTGTGTCCAACACGAGGAGACAAGGCTTTAGAAAAACAACCATGGATATTGTTCAAGATTTGTTTATCCAAGTCTAATATGCTTTCTCACAAATTTGCATTTACCAAAGAGCACAATATCTTTGTGTAATAATTTATCAAGGAAATATTGGCCTGATAAGGCCATTTATTTTTTGGAGATGCTGTCAAGCGGATTAGGTTTTGAATTTGATGCCTCTGTGTTAGAAAGTCTGGTTCCCCAAATTAGTAATGATAGAATCTTTCATTGATGATAAGACTTGGCTCTTGATGAAAGTCTTCTTAAGATACTTTACAACTTGATGCTCATGAAATCTGCTGGTTCTCCCCCATGTCACTAAAGCCATTTTAGTCATTGTATATATACCAGACAATCTAGAACTGCATGCCATGACTTGGGCAAGAAACAATGATCATTTTGCATAAGAAATAATTTTCTATTGATCTTGAGTAAGTGACTTCAATTCTGGGGGCCTCAGTTTCCTCATCTGTAAAATGAGAGGGTTGGATAAACAGTCTTTCCAAAGCAATTTCAGTACATGATTCAATATTTACTCTGCTTCATTCCTCTTTCAGCATTCTGATATAATGTTTGGACCCGACTATAGTACTATTCCCCAGAGTACCTAAAATTCCCAGTCTGTCTTGAAATGGAGACTGGTTTCATTCCATCAGACTCTGTTCATAGGCTTGGTCTCATATGGTTGTTGAGGGAAACTGGGAGAGCTTTAGCAGCTTCTTTGCTACATGCCACTCTTCTCTCTTTCTCTGGCTCTTTTCTTTCTCACTCTCTATTTCCCTGTCATTGACTCTCTCTCACTGTCTCTTTCTTTCTTGCTTTCTTTCTCCTTCCTCTCTCTTTTTCTTTTCCATTTCTCTAATTACCTGTTTCACTCTGCCCCTCTCATTGTTTCATTCTTTGACACTTTCTTTCTCAAATTATTTCTCTTCCTTGCTTTAGCCTGACATTTCTGACTGACACTCTCTCTCTCTCTCTCTCTCTCTCTCTCTCTCTCTCTCTCTCACTCTCTCTCTCTCTCTCTCTCTCTCTCTCTCTCTCTCTCTCTCTCTCTCTCTCTCTCTCTCTCTGTTTTTTTTTCCTTTTTTTTTCCCCTGAGGCTGGGGTTAAGTGACTTGCCCAGGGTCACACAGCTAGGAAGTGTTAAGTGTCTGAGACCACATTTGAACTCGGGTCCTCCTGAATTCAAGGCTGGTGCTCTATCTACTGTGCCACCTAGCTGCCCCTTCTCTCTCACTCTGAAAGAAAGAGAGCCAGAAAGAGACTGCAAGCAAAAGACAACCAGAGCAGGAAAGGCTGAAAAAAGAGAATGAAATAGAGTCAGCACAATATAGAGAAAGAGAAAATAACAGTCATGATAGAGCCAAAGAGACATATAGAGACAGAGCAAGACTGAAAAAAGAGGAGAAAAAAGAGCTAGTCAGAGAAATAGAAACAGAGAAGAGACAAAAAGAGAAGGATAGAGTCAGTAACAAAATAAGAAAGAGACAGAGACAGTAAGAAAGATCCCCAGAGAGATAAAGAGAGAATTAGAGAGACAATGGCAGACACACACACAGAGAAAGAGAGGGACAGGAAGAAAGAGAGAGAAAGGGAGGAAGGGCAGGAGGGAGGGAATGAGAGGGATCGAGGGGAAAAGACGGAGAGAGAGACAGACAGACAGAGAAGAGAGAGAGTTAAAAAGTCAAAAATGAGGAAAGAAACAAAGATAGAGAAACAGAGAGAATCAAAGAATAGTGAGAAAGAGAGGAAGAGTCCAAAGAAAGTAAAAAATGACAAAGTAAGATAAGAATGGGGGGAGGGAGAACATTCAGGTTTTTGAGGACATTGTCTAATCTCAGATTTTAAGGTGAGAGGGACCCTGGAAGTTATCAGGTAGCAGCCCCTGTTTTTTTGTTTTGTTTTGTTTTGTTTTTGACAATAAATGAAGAAACATATCAAGAGAAACCAAATGCCTAGTTCAAGTAACTTAGTAGTAAACTGAAGAGCAAGTATTCATAACCATGTGTTCTGATGCCTCACCTAGGGCACATTAGAAATAGAAGTCAAATTGTTAGAGGATTGTTTGGTTTTTTTCCCTGAGGCAATTGGGGTTAAGTGATTTGCCCAGGGTCAAACAGTCAGGAAGTGTGAAGTGTCTGAAGCAAGATTTGAACTCAGGTTCTCCTGACTTCAGGGCTGGTGTTCTACCCACTGCACTACCTAGCTGCCCCCAGGATTGTTTTTAAAATTAATTCATTTCAGTATTTTCTAATATATGTAATTATCAATTAATCATATTAATTTGCAATTAATCCCATGAATATTTTTATTAATTTTATTAATATTGGTATAAATTTGTATTAATTCATCTATTAATTTATCAGTTAATTAATTGATTGATTAACTCAACTCTTCAAATTTAAAATACATTTCATTGATTTATTAAGTAATAAATTTACTAATCAATTAATTTAACTAATATTTTTATATATTTATGATTAATTTTTGTTGATTACTTTTTTTCATTTTTCTTTTTTCTTTTGTTTAGTTTAATACACCTTGCTTGTTGGGATAGAACAACCAGAGCAAAAGGGAAAAACCATGGAAGAAAAAAAAAAACAGCAAAAAAGAAGCGACCATAGAATGTCTTCATTTTCATTCAGCCTCTTTAGTTCTTTTCCGTGTAGATGGCATTTTCTGTCTCAATTCTGTTGGGATTACTCTGAATCACTGAGAAGAACTGAGTCTTTCAGTCAGATCTAGGTACATTTTGCTGCTATTGTGTACAATATATTCCTGGTTCTTCTTGTTTCACTCAGCATCAGTTGGTATAAATATTTCTATATCTTTCTACAGCCAGTTTGCTGATCTTTTTTTAATAGGACAATAACATTTCATTACTTTCATGTACCATAACTTATTCAGCCCTCCCCCAATCAGTGAGCATTTACTCATTTTCCAGATATGGGTCCTTTCCCCTCATTTATGATATTCTGGGGATTCAGACCCAGAGTCAGAGAGAAAGAGACAGACAGGGAAAGTGAGAAAGACACAGAAAACACACACACACACACACACACACACACACACACACACACACACACACAGAAGGACAGGAGCATGGGGGGGACAGGGCTGTAATCTCTACAACCTTCAAATATTAAAAAACAAAAACAAAAACACCACCTGTTTAACAGCAGCTTATGATTCAGAGCACAGCCAGCTAACATGGTCTCTCCAGGTTAATTGGAAAACTAGGTTGTTTATTCCTCAGCAGCCAAGAAGAATCACAGCAAGCAGTGGTCCTTAGAATGAAGATGGAAAGAAACCTTTTTTTTTTTCTGTTGTTCTCTTCCCTGCCTGAAATCTAGAAATGACTCTGTGATTTGTTTGAATGGAAAAACCATGTCATTTACGAACACCAAACCCAGTCTCCTCTTGAGCATGTCCGTAGGGGTAATGATCCATAGGCTGTGTTTCCCTCTGAAAAAATCAATGGAAGAAATCCAATAGACGTGTGACAGAGAGCCATCTGCATGCAGAGAAGCTATGGGCACTGAATGTGGATCTCAGCATAGTATAGGGATAGAGGGAGGAATTGAGGGAGGGAGGGAGGGATGGAGGGAGGGAGGGAGGGAGAGAGAGAAAGAGAGAGAGAGAGAGAGAGACAGAGACAGACAGAGAGAGAGAGAGAGAGAGAGAGACAGAGAGACAGAGAGAGAGAGAGACAAAGACAGAGAGAGAGACAGAGACAGAGAGAGAGACAGAGACAGAGAGAGAGACAGAGACAGAGAGAGAGACAGAGACAGAGAGAGAGACAGAGACAGAGAGAGAAAGAGAGAGAGTGGAAGAAAGATTGAATGTAAGAAAAAGAATGAGAGAGCTAGAGAGATAGTGTGACAGAGAGAGCAAAACAGAGAAAGAGACAGAGAAAAAGAGAGACAGCCAGAGAGGGAAGGAGAGAGAAGTAGACAGAGTCAGAGAGAGAGTGAAAAATAGAGGAAGATAAAGAGAAGATAAAGAAAAAATAGATAAAGAAAATCCAGAGAAACAGAAAAGTGAGAAAAGGAGAGGAAGAGTCAGTTAATAAATAATAGACAAAGTCACTGAGAGAAAACAACAGAGAGAGAAAAAGAGAGCTAGAGAGATATAGAAAAAATAGATAGGTAGATAGGCAGGCAGATAGGGAGAGAGGGAGAGGGAGACTAAAGCAGAGACAGAGAGATAAAGTCAGAGATAGCAATTGAGTGAGCAAGGGAGAGAATCTGAGAGTGTCGAATATAGAGAGTGAGAGAGCCAGCAAGTGACCAAGCGAAAGAGAAAGAAACAGAGATAGTCAGAGGAACAGAGGGAACCAGAGAAGAAGAAGGGAGAGAATAGGAGGGGGGCTGGTGATGAAGGAAGTGTGAGTGTGAATGGGAAAGAGGAAGAGCAACAGAGAGCCAGAGAGATAGAGGGACAGAGACTGAGAGAGACATGCAGACAGTGAGACAAAGGAAAAGCAAAGAAAGAGGGAGAGAGGGGAGGGAGGGAGGGACAGAGAGAGAGAGAGAGAGAGAGAGAGGGGGGGGGGGGGGGAGAGGGAGAGGGAGGGGGAGAGGGAGAGGGAGAGAGAGAAAAATTGTAATTCATTTTTCCATGTGTGAAATAAACATATTTTCCCAATTTCATTAACCTGTTATTACATATAATGCCACTGGAGGGCGAAATTCACTCATAGACATGGATAAAAAAAAAAAAAACGGAAAAAATCCTTTATATTCTCTCTCTCTCTCTCTCTCTCTCTCTCTCTCTCTCTCTCTCTCTCTCTCTCTCTCTCTCTCTCTCTCTCTCTCTCTCTCTCTCACCCCCCCCTCTAAAAATTGAGATCTGACATAAGAAATTGTATTGAGATTGAGAATAAGAATTGAGTATGAGAAAACCCACAGAAGCATCAGAGACACAAATAAGAAACAGAGAAAAAAAAGAAAAATATAAGAGAGAAACAGAGTCAGAGAGACAGACAGAAAAAAAACAGAGGGAAGGAAGTACAGAGTAACAGAGGGAGAGAACAAGAATCAGGCATAGAACCAGAGAGAGACTGCAAGCAAAACAGAGCCAGAGAGCAAAAGAATGTGTGAAAAATAAGAAACAAAATCAGGGAACCATAGAGAAATTTAGAAAGAGAGATAGAAACAGACATAGATAGAGAGAGAAAGGAATAGAAAAATAGAGAGCCAAAGTTAAAGAGAGTGAAAAAGAGAGGAAGAATCAGAGATACAGAAACCGAGGAGAGAGAGAGAGAGAGAGAGAGAGAGAGAGAGAGAGAGAGAGAATATATCAGGAAGGAAATAAGAAAGAGACAGTAAGAGAGAGCAAAGAGTCACATTTTTTTGTGGATTTGTTTTATCTATTTTCTGTTAATTTATTTCAAAAAGAGTCACGTTGTTTGTGAATTTGTTTTATTTATCAATTTTCTGTTAATTTATTTCATTAATTTTAATCTAATTAACAAGTAACTTGATTATTATTTTTAATGTTTTTGCAATTTAATTTATTAATTTATCACATAATCAATTAAGTTTACTCTAATTAAAAATAAATTTCATTCATTTATTGGTTTATTAAAATTTACTAATCAAATAATTAAATAATTTAAAAATAATCATTGACTTTAGTGGGTTTGTTAATTATTAATTTGATCCTATTTGATAAATTAATTTTATTAAGTTACTTGGTGGTAAATGGCAGAGCCAGGAGGAATCAGATTCATGTGTAATGTCTTATTCAGGATCCACTGGAGTGGAAGTCACATTTTTTTTATTATTTGTTTTTTATCAATTTATTTTTAAATACTTTAAATTAATAATTGATTTAATAAAATAATCATTAACTTTATTAATATCTTCATAAATTATATTACTTTATTAAGTGACCCAATTGATTTCCTATTAATTACTTTCATTACATTAATAGAGTTTATTAATTTATTAAATTTTGTTAATTTAGGAGTTAATGTATTAATCTATCAATTTTATTAATTAATAATCAATTTAATAAGTTTATTGGTTTATTGATTATTAGTTCATCAACAATTTAATTAGTTGATTTTATGGATGAACTTTATTCATTAATTTTATTAGTTTATTTTTTCTTTCTTTTTCTTTTTTGCTTATTTATTGTTTATTTTAGCACATGTTGCTTTATGAATCATGTTGGGAGAGAAATATTAGAGCAAAAGGGAAAAAACTTGGGAGAGGTAAAAAAAATGAAAAAAGAATTGTATATAGAATGTTTATTTACATTCAATCTCCTTAGTTCTTTTTCTGGATGCAGATGTCTGTTTCTGCCCAAAGTCTATTGGGATTACTCTGAATCACTGGACCCCTGAGAAGAATGGAGTCTACCACCTTTTTTAGGTTAATGTAATCAGTTGTCCATTTTAGCTTTCATAATCTTCTCTAGTTCTTCTTTGGTCATAAATTCCTGTTTCAGTATTTGGTAAAGAAAGCAGGAATGTTGATCCCAGAGGAGAAAAGGCAAGTGCTGGACAGGCTGTTTGTGGGAGAGGAAAATGGGGCTCCATCAACAGGGATTTATTAATCAATTAAAATGGGCCAGGGATTTTAAGTTCTAAGAAGAAAAAGAAAAGCAAAAAGAGTTCCTGAGCTTCGGAGTCTTCTTTCTAAGGTAAGAGATGATAAGTAAAGAAATACATATCTACAAGATTCCTACAGAATTAACGGAGGCCTGTAGAGCTGCTCAGCTTGGTCCTAGACTACAGACCTTGGGACCAAGAAAGTATTTTGTAGAGGGACAGAGAAGAGATCCTTGAGCCTCATTAGTGGTATTACAGAAAGGTCACAAAGATAAAGAACTTGTAGGGGAGAAATTAAGAAATAAGATTTTGGTAGTAACTCAGCAAATATACTATACAATGTATATGAAACATAGATTATTTATGTGTAACTACATAATGCTGTACTAGTTATTGAGTGAAATACCAGATGCTTGACCCAAAGCCCCAGATACTTGATCTCTACTAAATTTATGATCTAAGAGAGTTAGATCTCCATTTTAACGGCATAATATAATTAAGGCAAATAAGAGAAAAGAAACACAATAAAATGTAATGGCAAATGAACAGAGAAAAGCAGGCGCCTTAAGGTGAACACAAAGAATTTATAACAAAGAATTGCAAGTCAGGTAGCTCAGTTGGCTAATCTCGAATGGGAATGGGCTCAGTCTTTTCATAAGCCAAATCATTGACCAATTGACCACCTAAATTGACCACAGCCAGCGTTCTTGCAAAATGCAGGACATTAGTCACAAGGAAGGCCCGGCACCAACCAATGGGATGACGGCTGCAGGTCTCTCCACACTATTAGAAAACACATCGAAGGGAACATGTTATTGAGGTGTCAGTATCATCAGTACATAGGAAGGAGAACAAGGTCAAGAGAATACAGTCTCAGGCCCAGCCCCTTTTTAATAGTCCCACTTGATTCCCTGCTAGGGGAACACATCTTCATGAGTCTTACCTAACAGTGTAGGAGACCTAGGACTCAGATACTCTGCTCTACCTTTTAAAAAAAGTATTACTCAATTATATAATATGAATGATAGATTAATGTTAAAAATAATCAATCCAATCAAGTTTAGTTAATGAAAGGAATGAGAGGAAAACAAGAGTAAAATTAAATGTGTGACCTGGCAATCATGGAACTTATAGTCCTGTTTTGGGAAATGAGACAAGGCATATATATGAAACAGAGAATCAAAGGACAATATGGTCGTTAATATATTTAAAATATAAGTTTAAAAAATCCTAATTATCTGTCAACCCCTAGAAATTAGTAAAAGTGCAGATTTATTCAGAAATCCAAACACATCTTCCAAGCCTTAATTTAAATGTCATGCTTGGCCTGTCTCTCTGTGCTTTAGATGATAGGAATTCTAAACCAGCTTATTCTCAGGAACTGCTAAAACAAGAGCATCCTATTCCTGTTATTAATCATGCTCAGCTCACTTTCTTCAGCCTGTCTTGTTAACATTTTTAAGACAACCACCACAGGAATTAGTTTTCCAAGATTGTCTTGTTAGCATATTTAAGACGGCTTCAACATCCCATTACACAATTGTTTCTCCTTAGGTCCTGCTTCCCTCTGAGGCTGCTAAGTCATATTTGGATAAGTCCCTGATCTATTTCATGTGACAAATGTCAAATCCTTGTAACCTGTGGTAAATGACTGTCACAGTGGCTCCATGTCTCAGATCACTCTGGTCTCCCAAATTGATTTCCTATTTCTGTCTCATATTATCACTTTACTTGGTGCCTTTAAGATCACCTTAAGGTACTCTACAACTTGAAGGAATTTGTGGGAAAGTTCTAGTTTTGCCCTTATATCTTTAGGAGTGATAAGCCGCCTGCAATTTTTATTCGACTTTTCTTCCTGATAGAAGACAAATGTTTGTACTGAACCATTTTCAGTCACTGAAACCAGGATTTTCTTAAAAGAGTTGGGTATCTTCTGATTTTTAGATAAGAATTTAGAAAGGGGCAAGAGGAACTTACCCATATTTGTTCTAAAAAGTTTCATTTATATTAGACTGCTTTTAGGAATCACTTTTCCCCTCCTCTCTGTAAAAAAATGGAAAAATTGATATTGATCTTGACAAAAATAAAATTCTCTCAACTGAGAGGATAGTTACCCAAGAAGGAGAAAATATAGTGAAAACTCAGGTGATTTGTGATTAGATCAATCCCAGGATGTCTAGAAAAACCAGCTCCTTTCATTTAGCACCCACTTCTCAATTTTCTGGGTGTGTGCATTTAAACCTTGAAAATCAGCAAAGGCTACAAATGACAGTTTAGTTTATTGTTTTGTTAACTGCCTAGACTTTAGAAAGTGGTGGGGAAAATGTTCACATAGGAAATGAATTTTAAAGTGTTTTCTGCTTTTTCGCAGAACCAGATGTGAAATTGACCTCTGCTTTATTGCTATTATCAAGAAAGAAGGTCAAGCAAAATATTTTTTGGAACTTGAACTTCTCACCATATTTTCAAACCTTTGTATGAAGAATTATGTTTCAGTGTTTCATTCCTTTTTTATTCAGTGATGGCCTGCTTAATTCAGTGCTTTATGGGATTTGACTAGTGACTAATGAGTAATTTGAATCAGTGTGGTACCATGAAAAGAGCAGAGCATTTTGGTATATGAAAATCTGCATTTGGTTCTGGAGGCCTTGTAATCTATTCAACCCTCAAAATTCTCTGAACTTTGCTTTCTTTTTCTGTCACATCAAAGGATTGGACTGGATGGTCTTCACGTTCTTGAGTTCTAAATCCTATGAACTTCTGCCCTCCCTCTGTCCCTTCTCTCTCTCTCTCTCTCTGTCTGTCTCTCTCTCTCCTTGTTTATAGCTGTTTCTCTGACTCTTTTACTTTCTCTTTTTCAGTCTTTCTCACTCTCTGGCTCTCTTTGTCTCCCTCTGGAATTTTCTTTAACTCCTTTTCTCTGGCTCTGACTCTTTCTGGCTTGCTTTCTCTGGTTTTGTCTTTGTCCCTGTCTCGGTTTCTCTGAATCACTCTTTTTCTTTCTCTCTTTCTCACTCTCTGGCTTCCCACCTCTTTTTGTTTCTGTCTCTTACTCTCTATATCTCACTGTCCCTTTGGCTCTCTGTTTCTTCTTCTCTTTCTGATGTTTTCTATCATGCTCTGGTCTCCTCTCTTTATGTCTCTCTCATTGCGTCATTGGCGGGTTGAATGTTTGACGTGGTTTTCTTGGCTTGTTCTTGGTGTGTCTTTGTTGTGTTCAGTTTTTGATGTGGTTTTATTGACGTGTCACTGGCCTGTCTTTTCTGTTTCTTGTTCATTTTCTTTCCTTTTTTTTTTTTTTTTTTTTTTGCTTTTATGGCTGAACTCTGCTCCTGGGGTAAAGGGGGCGCTATCCCAAGCTTCCTGTGCAGTAGTGAGGGGCCGGTGAGGGTCAGGGGAGGCTGGGGTTGCTTGTTGGGAAGGAGAGGGAGAGAGAAGTGGAAGTGGGGATGGGCCAAGAGTCAGAAGAGCTTTGCACCTGCACTGGCCTTGAGTCTTAGAAAACCCCCAACACCTGAGAAGGGGAGGAAAAGGGGAGCAGTCCCAATGACGGAACGGGCCCCCCTTCTAGCCACCTCCACAGCATGGGTTTGCTTGTGGCCTCCTGATGTTGGGGAGGCACCGGAAGAAAATCAGAGCACTCCCTCGCCCCCCCTCCCACAACATCTGTCCCATGTCTATCCCTCTCTGGCTTCTCACTAAAATGTGAGGCTGTGGGGCTTCCTAACAAGGATATTCTCCTAATCAAAGATAATGTCCCTGTTCGGGAACCAGCCATTACCTCCCAGCTGCTTACCTCAGTGGGGGTCAACTGGTTTCTCACCTTCACCAGGTCTTCAGACGTCTCGGCTCTGATTATCTCAATCAGAGAGCTACCTCTTTAGAGGTTCCACCACAGAGCACCCGAGTTACTCAAGTATGCAGCAACAGGTCTTTATTCTAACTCTTTACATAGTATTCCCTAACATTCCCTCTGGCCTTCCCTCCAGAGTTCTCCTGGAGTTCCCTCTTTGTTCCTCTGAGTTCCCTTCAAGTTCCCTCCAGAGTTCTTCCTTCCCTTCTGGAGTTCCCTCCCCCACCTTCTGCAACCCCCTTTTTATAGTCCCCAGGTCACATAACCAAGAGTGCATGAGTGCGAGCATGATCAGCAAGAGTGAGGAGGCTTTTCCTCGTTAATGAGGTCTACTCAATATCTTTATGCCCAGTTATCAGGCTCAGGCAGAATAAACCTCTGAGTGCCTCTTATACTCTGCCCTTGAGATCTGCCCCTGACTGTAACATCTCTCTGCCTTGGTTTGTCTGTCTCTCTCCCTCTCTCTCCTTTTCCTTCCCTCTACTTCCTTCCCCCTCTGTTTTTGTCTCTGTCTCTGTCTCTCTCTCTTCCTCCACTTTCTCTCTCCCCTTCCTTCTCTGTTGCCTTTCTATCTCTCTGTATCTGTCTCTATCTGCCTCTTTTTGTCTCTGTCTCTCTGTTTCCCTTTCTGTCTCTGTCTTTCTCTGTCTCTGTCTCCATTTTCCCTTATGAAAGATCTGCTTACCATGACAATTTTTGCTAACCTCCCTCAGTGTGACTGTCCCTCATAGTGCCTTCCATTTCATAGTGCCTTCCTCCTTGCTCTAGCTGTCTCTGTTCAGTCTAGGCTGTCAGGCCATGAACTTGAAGGATTTCCTTTCTCCTGTTTAATTGGCAGTTCTCCTGGGGGGACTTGTCTTTTTCCTTAGTCTGACTATCTGCTCTCCTCCTCTATTTTGTTTTTCCCATTCCCGGGGTGTAATGTTCTATTTTCTCCAGAAACTGCCCATCGGTGTCTGGGAGGAAATCTGCTGTCAACTCAATCTCTTGGCCAGGTTCTTCTTCCTGTAGAGAGCTGCCAACTCTGACCTAGAGCAGAGACTCCTCAATCTCTCGAGTGCCGCCCTCTTTTATCCTCCAAGGGCTTGTGGCAAGATTACTTCTACCAATGAACTTGCTTCTTTTAAACATTAAGCTCCTCCCCAGAAGTTCAAAGGGGTAAAACTCACAGTAAATGCCAGAACTAGAGAATTGTTAAGTACCGATCTTAGCACTTAGTAAAAACCTAATATCTCATTAGCACTTAGTAAGAACCCAACCCTGGTGTCCATTGTATCCCTTCACTTTGGCTATAAGCTATTTCCCTAAAAATCTACCTTTTGTCAAAGACAATGGCTGGACTTCTGGGGGCAGAGGCAAGATGGTGGAGACAACACACATTTCTCTCTGATCTTCTTTCGCTACAGCCTTCACAAGAATGACAAAATCCAGCCTCAGAAGTAGCTCTGGATGGGCAGAACCCACAAATATTGGGAGTGCAAGAAATTGTCAGCAGAAGATAATTTCGACCATCTCCAGAAAAGGTGTGTTTCAATTGGAAATGGGAGGGAGGCAGCCAGTGCAAGCAGCTGAGTAGAAACACCAGTGTAGATAGCTCAGAGTCCTGGGGTGTTGTTGACTCTGTGGGGTGGTGCAGATTTCACGCAGCAAAGAATCTACCGGGAGGAATCTACAGGAATTTATAGCAATGTTGGCCACTCTGCCCTGGTTGCAAGCCAGTAGATCAGCAGAGAAGTTATAAAACATCCAACACAAACACAAAAGATCAATAGTGAACCCCAAAACGCCAGAATCTCAGGGGACCTGGCCATGCCCACCCAACACCAGGAGTGAGTCAGCACTGACCCAGCATAGCTGAGGCTGCTGGAAAAACCTCCCACCCCAAAGGTGATGAGGTTTAGCATGAAATTAGGTTTAATTGAGGTCTAGTGGGAGGTTCGGGGTACAGGGAGTGAAATAGAGCTCTCCTGCAACCCCTTTGGATTTGGTGCAAGGATACAGAGTTAAATGAGGTCTACTGGTGGCAGTGTCCCCTGTAAAGGAATTTATAGACCCAAAAACCTAGATTGATAAAGGAGGTTTATTATGGGGTTTGGAAGTAAAGTTAAAGTCTAGCTAGTAAAAGGTGAAGGTAGAGATAAAAGGGCACCGGAAATAGGATTCCAGTGGACAGAGATCCTTGGCATGCCAGGCATAAGGCTGCCATGTTAGGAACCTCTGCAAAGAGAGAGCTCCAGTTTGGCTCTTTCATAATGAGAGATTTAGCTAAAGGGGCTTGTGGGTGGTGTCCCAACTTGGCTCAGATCCCATGGGGACTAGGACAGGCCCAGATCTCCTATTGGAATTCAAAAGGGCGCTTTGGACAGGATTTGTGAATCAAAGGTCCTAGCTTCTTGAATTGATAATGCATCAGCTAGGAGGGGCTGGGAATCTGAAAGGATTAGTGTCTTAAAGGGAGCACAACCCACATCATTCCCTGAAAAGATTAGTTTCTTAAAGGGAGGACAACCCACATCATTGCCAGACCTTAATTAATAATGAATTTTGTTAATTCTTATTAAGTTTATGAATACCTTTATAGATTGTGTTAATATATTAATTCATTATACCATTTTCCTATTAATTTTATTAATGTATTAAATTTTACTGGTTAAGCAATTAATGAATTGATCTATCAGTTTTATTAAAAATAATCAAGTTATTAAATATATGATTTAATATTAGTTTATTACTAATTTTGTTAATTTTATTCTACTGATTAATTTTATTAGTTTCTTTTTTTTTTGTTTGATTTTTTGTTTATTTATTTTTATTACACACTGATTTTTGAATCATGTTGGGTGAAAAAAAATCAGAGAAAATGGGAAAAACCATGGGAGAAATAAAAAAAATAAAAAAAAAAAACAGAAAAAACAGAAAAGAAGAAGTGAATGTAGTATGTAGAATGTAGTTGATTTCCATTCAGTCTCCTTATGAAGAAGAAACTCCCAAACTCTAAAAAATCCTTACAGTGAAAGGAGAAAACCTCCTTTCATTCTGCCTCAGCAGCACAAACAGTTTCATCTTTGTTATCTGGGTCAGGTTTGCTGAGTCCCAAAATGCATTGAATTCAATTCAAAATCTAACCCTGGCTGAAACCCATTAATGAATGAGTCTACCACAATTTTTAGTTGGATGTCCCTCTTTTTCTTTCTCACTCTCTGTCTCAATTTCTGGCTTTCCCCCTCTATCTGTCTGCCTGTCTCTCTCAAGAAAGAGACAGAAACAGTGAAGAGGACACAAACAGAGACAGAGAGAGAGAGGGAGGGAGGGAGAGAGGGAGGGAGGGAGGGAGGGAGAGAATAGAGAGAGGGAGAGAGGAGAGAGAGGGAGAGAGAGAGAAGAAAAGATTGATTGTGAGTGGGAAAAAGAATGAGAAACAGAGCCAGAGAGATAGTGAGAGTGACAGACTGTCAGAGAAAGGAAAATATTTTTTATAAGAGCTTTTTATTTTACAACATACATGAATGGGTAATTTTTCAGCATTGACCCTTGCAAAACTTTTTGTTCCAATAATCATAGCCATATCCATACAGTTATTTTGCTGCACAAGAAGAATCGGACTTTGAAATAATGCACACTTAACCTGTGAAGGAAATAAAAAATGCAGGCAGGCAAAAATAGAGGGAGTGGAAATTCTATGTAGTGGTTCACACTCATTTCCCAGAGTCCTTTCGCTGGGTGTAGCTGGTTCTATTCATTCTTGAAGAAATGGAACTGATTTGGTTCATCTCATTGTTGAAGAGATTCAAGTCCATCAGAATTGATCCTCATATAGTATTGTTGTTGAATTATATAATGATCTCCTTGTCCTGCTCATTTCACTCAGCATCAGTTCATGTCAGTCTCTCCAGGCCTTTCTGAAATCTTCCTGCTGGTTATTTCTTACAGAACAATAATATGCCATAATATCCATACACCACAATTTATTCAGCCATTCTCCAATCAATGGGCATCCACTCAGTTTCCAGTTTGGGGCCACTACAAAGAGGGCTGCCACAGCCATTCTTGCACACACAGGTTCCCTTCTTTAAGATCTCTTTGCGATATAAGCCCAGTAGTAACGCTGCAGGATGAAAGGGTCTGCCCACTTTGATAACTTTTTGAGCCTAGTTCTAAATCATTCTCCAGAATGGCTGGATGTTTTCACAATTCCACCAACAATGTATCAGTGCCCCAGTTTTCCTACATCCTCTCCAACATTCAGCATTATCTAAAGAAAAAAGATTTTCTGAGTGAAAAGAGAAAGAGAAAGATAGTGAAAAAGTGACAGAGAGGGAGGGAGAGAGCTAGAGATATAGGAGACAGAGCCAGAGAGAAAGAGTGAAAAGTAGAGGAAGAAAAAGACAGAGAAATACAGAAAAACAGAGAAGAGAAAGAAAGAGAGGAATAGAGTCAGTAAATAAATAATATAGAGACAGAAGTAGTGAGACAGAGCCACAGAGAGAGAAAAAGAGGGTGACAGAGAAATATAAAAAGAGAGACAGACAGATAGCAGAGTCAGAGATAGCAAGTTAGAGCAAACAAGAGAGAGAGAATCCAACAAAGAAGGTGTCAGAGAGAGGGGGAGAGGGGAGGAAGGAAGAGGGAGGAGAGGAAAAGGGAGAGGGAGGAGGAGGAAGAAATTTTGAAGACAACCACGTTTTTTAAGGACTTTGCTAATCACAGATTTTAAGGTGGGAGGGACCCTGGAAGTGGTGTGGTAGCTGTTCCTAGTTTTTTAAAACAAAAAATGAAGAAACTGAGGTCTACAGATGACTGGTTTAAATCACTTGGTAATAAATAGCAGAGGCAGGGTTCAAAAGCATGTGTTCTGACTCTTCACCCAGGACTCATCTGGAGTGGAAGTCACATTATTTGAGGATTGAGTATTTTTAAAAAGTTAATCTATTTCATTAATTTTTAATTAATTTTAAATTAATTTTACTAATTTGCCTATCAGTTAATTGATCAAGTAAGTCCCCATCAAGCAAAAATAAGTTTCATTTATTACATTTATTAATCAATCAGTCAATTAATAAGTAGTTTAATAGATTTAATTGTAATGCTGGAGAAACTGAGGGAAGATAGAGATTAGAGAGTTTTTTTTTAATATTTTATTAATTGGAGAGTTTAATTGACTGGACAGGACTCTCGTCTCAAAGTATCCAGTAATGAATGGGGAAATGTTAAACACTTTTATAGCTCTTCAGACAAAGGGAAGGAAAAAGAGCGGGAAAATCAGGATGGGGGAAGTTATAAATTTTTACTAAAAGCCAGAGTCAGGATGTTTGAATAACAGAAGTAAAGATGTCAGTGAAGTATCTGTGATAGTCTTATCTTTTGGAATATTTTAGAGGGTCAGTGTCATAAATTCTTGGGGGCAGAAGGAGCCAGGAGCCAGGAAGTCTGATCTGCTCCTCATCTCCCATTGACAATTTATAACCTTAGAGCAAATGGTCCTCAGTCTTAATGAACCAGGGGGGTTTTATGACTTAGGGGACTGAGGCAGAACAGTTAAGGAAACTGAGATAGAACAATTCATGGAAACTCAGTCAGGACAATGAGGGAAACTAGTGCAGGGAAACTGAGGTAGAACAGCTCAAGGAGACTGTGGCACAACATAATGAGGGAAAGGAAAGGGGGTACCCCATTTCTCGGCGCATAGATAATCCCATGAGGCGCAGTGACCCCTGTAAAATGAATTTACAGGCCAGAAAACCTAGATAAATAAAAGGTTTATTGTAATAAATAAAAGGTTTATTGTAGGATTTTGGAAGTAAAGCTCAGAAAGACGCCAGGGCCAGAGGTGGCTGCTGTCAGGCAGGGACCCTTACATGGCTGGAAGGATACCATGTGTTGGCTGGGAGGGCTCCTGCAATGAGGGCATTCCAGCTCACCTCTTTTATACCCAAAAGATGATGGGCGGCACCCCTAAGTTCTCCGGGGGCTTTTCAGTTAGCTCAGATCAGGTGAGGGCTGGGGGAAGCTGAGCTGAGGGTGGGGGCTGATAGTGGGGCTGGGCCCAGATATTCAAAGGGTGCTTTTGACCAGGATTTGTGAATAAAGGTCAGCCATGGGTTGGGCAATTAGAAAGGAATCGTAAAGGGACTTCAACCCCCATCAGATTCATCAAATTATTGATGATTAATTTTAATCAGTGATTAATTAGTTTCATGAGTAATTTTAATTAAGTTTTGTTGAAGGATGTATTTTTATTTTCTTTTTTTATTTCCTTTAACAAGCATTGGGTTATGAATCCTGCTGGGAGAGAAAAATCAGTGCAAAAAGGAAAAACTATGGGAAAGATAAATTAATAAATTAATTAATGACAACAACAATAATAAATTTAGTGATTTATTTTATTAAATACAAATAATTCCCAATTAAATTTATTAATTGCCAATTCACTTTTCTTAATTTATCAATCAAGCATTTACATTCTACCTAAAGCCAAACTAATTTTCACTTATCTGTTAATTAGTTAATATATCAGTTAGTTAATCAATTAACTATGTTAACTAATAATTATTTAATATACATATCAATTATTAATTTTATTTGTAGTTAATTTTATGATTGATTTGTATTAAAACTTTTGGTAAATTTATTTTTTATTTTTCTGTTTATTTTAACACATTTCTTTATGAATCATTTTGGGAGAGTAAAATCAGAGCAAAAGGGAAAAACAATGGGATAAATTAAAAAAAACAAACAAACAAACAAACAGGAAAAGGAAGTGAACATAGTGTGTCTTCATTTACATTCAGTCTCCTTAAGTCTTTTTCTGGATATATATGGCATTTTCTGTCCAAAGTCGGTGGGGATTGCCTTGGATCACTGAACCACTGTCTCTGTCATATTCATATTCTCTCTCTTTCTATGTCTCTGTCTCTGTGTGTGTGTGTGTGTGTGCATGTCTCTCTCCTCTCTCTCTCTCTCTCTCTCTCTCTCTCTCTCTCTCTCTCTCTCTCTCCTCTCTCTCTCTCTCTTTCTCTCTCTCTCTCTCTCTCTCTCTCTCTCTCTCTCTCTCTCTCTCTCTCTCCTCTCTCTCTCTTTCTCTCTCTCTCTCTCTCTCCTCTCTCTCTCTTTCTCTCTCTCTCTCTCTCTCTCTCTCTCTCTCTCTCTCTCTCTCTCTCTCTCTCTCTCTCTCTCTCTCTCTTTCTCTGTCTGTTTCTCTTTCTCTCTCTCCTCAAAGATATTTCATTTTATTTTTTAAAGAAAACAAAGCCCCCAGCCCCAGATACAGCAGGTTAACAGCAGGTGCCCTTTTCCATTCCCTTTTCTACAAGCTGGCTTCAGACACAGCTCTCTGCAGCCCACTTTCTGTCCCCTTTGCTAATCCTAGTTTTGCTGCACTTTCCTGCCCCAGCCCACAAGCTAACACTTGTGTTACCCACTGGAGAAAATAAAAAAGCAAGAATAATGCATGGTGGACTTTACCCTACATGCTAAGTGGAAATTTCTCCCCGTTAGGGCAACAGGTATCATATCATGAGACATACCAGAAACAAAGCAGAAGAGAATTTTAGTGAGACTAATTCAATGATTGCCTGAAAGAAGAAAACTACTAGTTGTGAAGAAAAGGCAGCAGGAGACTGTTTCCACCTGGTCAGATTAAAAACAATTTCTCCTTTAGATATTATGGCGGTCATTTACGGAATATCATCCTTATATTGCTTTAGATGAAATAAAGGGGAAAACGAGCGTCCTCTTGTCTGCCTGTGAATACAGTGCACAAGAATAAATACAACAATCTTTCCTCCCCTAAATGTCAGTGTACAAAACTGCCTCCAAACATTGCAATTGGGCCTGATGCACATACCATGTTGGGCCAACTTAATATCACACATTCTGCCTCAGCTCAGTGCCTTCAGATCCCTTTTCATAGAAAAGAAATTCTCCATCACTCCTGTAGCTAGCAAAGACCTTGCACACACACACACACACACACACACACACACACACACACACACACACACACACACACACACACAGACACACACAGACACACAAACACCTTTAATATTTGTACCTGCATTCAAACCTCCAAAGTCCTATTTTTATGTGTTGCCATATATAATTCTGAAAAACACTGGTTGAACAGCACAAAGATCCTCTCCTTCCCTCTTCTCCTTTGTCCTTTTCACCTTCTTTTATTTATTTCCAGGACTTCTCAAAATTTTCACCTTCTGGAAACCCAGAGACTTCCACCCCCCTCACTCTCTTCAAAGCTGCTTTATGAAATTACAAAATATAATAATAAACACAGTTATTCTCTTCTTTTTTTAATACTTCTAAGTCAAAATGGGCCCTTCTTTGTTGTTAATTATTGCCGCTCTAAAAACTGTACTTATTTCCCCACTTCTAAACTTTTTGAATCATTTGTTCAGTGTATAAAGACTGTATGCAAGCATGGCCTCCTTCCCATCGTAAAATTGTTACCCACGAAATACAGATTCTTATATTAAGAAACGTAATCGTGTAGATATGTTCTCAGGACCTGGGGCCCAGGATCCTGAAGCTAAAATAATTCATAGGTGTGGGCTCCCCTCTCTGCCATGCTGCAACCTCCTAATCTAAAAGAGATGGTGTTGGTAATAGGAAGAAATGCTGTATTAAATACACTGACGGTAAACTCTGCATTGCATATTTTGCAGTCATAGTTCCTGATTTTAGAAAGTTAAATTAAGAGAAAGAGAGTAACTTTGCCTCTCTTTTAAAAAAATTTAAAAATTATCATTCTCTTTATGGCTGTCGAGTCACTGGGGTGAACATGATGTTCCCAGCACAGCACGGAACATGGGGACAAAGAAACTGGAGGAGGATCCAGAGCAATACCAGGGGCCTTGCTAAATGGCTCCTGCCCACAATGTGCTTTTTTAACAGAGCCCACCTTGGACAGCTTGCTCTTCTAAATGGTCTTGGGGGGCAATATTGTTTCACTCAGCATTTTTATCAGGTTTTCCCCTTGTGAATTCATTCTGAGAGAGAGTTTTAAAATTGCTTGGAGGGAAATTAACGGGAGGTCGGGGAAGGGTGTCCCTGCCTTTTCTCTGTCACTTCGGCTCAGTCCCTCAGGTGCTGGCTTTGTTGAAGGAACTATTAAAATCCCAGAAGCACAAATGCTAAAGCCAGAAGTGTCTTTACCAATTGCCTAGAGAGAGCCCTTCATTTCAGTGAGGACATGAAGGCAAAGAAAAGTGAATTTCTTTGCCTGAGGTCACACAGCTAATTAGCAGCAGAGCTGTGGTGGGCAGCTCTGCACACCTGGTCTACACCAGCTCTACAGAATCTGCTGAAAAGTGGGTAAGGCTTTTATCCTCCATAGACTTCATAATCCACCTTTATAGAATGAACTCCCATGTGGTAGAGATGGCTGAATCCAACATCCAACCCACTCCTTCGAGAATTCTTAATGGGGACTGTGACAACTTGGGCTGTTCTATGCACCATTCCATTGAGTTTACAGTTCACTGAATGCCCAAATCCTTTTCAAATACCTCGGAGAGCCCAGTGTGCATTCCATACCGGGAGGAGACATCAGCCTAAGACTTGACCAGAAGACATTTTTTATATTTCCTCTGAAAATATTGTATAAATGTGTTATCACAAGTGCTATATAAGTACTGGTTGATAGATATCATTTAGCTTTAACTTTGCTTCAGTTAAAATTATGCCTAGCCCATCCTAAGATTCTCGACAGTGGAGATTGTTTCATTAAAAAAAAAAAAACACTTAAATTAATTAAAATTAAAATTAAAAAACACTTAATTAATTAATCTGTGCCTATCCTTTGATCCAACAGTGTTACTACGGGGCTTATAACACAAAGAGATACTAAAGAAGGCTAAGGGACCTGCATGTGCCAAAATGTTTGTGGCAGTCCTTTTTGTGGTGGCTAGAAACTGGAAAATAAATGGACGCCCATCAATTGGAGAATGGTTGGGTAAATTGTGGTATATGAATGTTATGGAATATTATTGTTCTGTAAGAAATGACCAGCAGGAGGAATACAGAGAGGCTTGGAGAGACTTACACGAACTGATGCCTAGTGAAATGGGCACAAGCAGGAGCTCATTGTACACTTCAACAACAATACTGTATGAGGATGTACTGTGATGGAAGTGGATATCTTCAACAAAGAGAAGATCTAATTCAGTAACACTTGATCAATGATGGACAGAATCAACTACACCCAGAGAAGGAACACTAGGAAATGAGTGTGAAGTGCTTGGATTTTTGTTTTTCTTCTCAGGTTATTTTTACCTTCTGAATCCATTTCTTCCTGTGCAGCAAGAGAAATGTACGGTTCTGCACACACATATATGGGATCTAGGATATACTATAACATAGTTAACATCTTTAAGGGGAGGGGGTGGAGGGAAGGAAGGGAAAAGTCGGAAGAGAAGTGAGTACAAGGGATAATGTTGTAAAAAATTACCCTGCCTTTTATATTTTGAAGCATTCAAATGTATAAATTTCTCTATCACCATCCCCTGGCTTCCAAGGTTCTTAGTGTTCTAATCTCCCCATTCTTTGTGTTCATTTGACTTGGGTTGTAATAAGGAGAAAGAATATTTGGAAATGATTATGATCTAAAAATTAAAATCATCAGCAAAATTTTAAAAGTCCCAACCACCATTGTGTTATAAGAAAAAAAGGGAAGGAAAACAACAATCCATATCCCTTCCTCCTTTTAGAGTAAATTAGCATTACATTTTATTAAGCTCACTGGGAGCTTTTTGTGGGGGAGTTCTTTTCCTTTTCTCCGCCTCCAGTTAGTAGTTTTGCTTAGTGCCAGAGGCAAAATTGTATGAGGTCCCTGAGTACAGATACCTTTCAGTTTAACTCAAGTTGACAAACTTGCATTTATCTCCCAGTGTGTTCCAGGCTCTTGAATATGAAATCAAAACACTAAAGATTCTCTTCCCTCAAAGGGATCACATTCTCCTGGATCAGGGATTGTGATGGGCATTCAACACGTCCACATGTAAGAAAGCACATGATGTAAGGCAATTTCAAGGGAGAAAGAAGTATGAAAGGCCTCATCTTAGGGGTGGTGGCCAAGGTGTACCTTGACAAAAACTGGGGATTCTACAAGTAGAGGTGGCAGAAGCATTCCGGCAATGGTGGGGGGCAGGGGAAGAACAGCTGTTTAAAGCATGGTGGGAGGAAAAGAAATGGAACTAGGGGGTGTTTCTAGTCCATAGCCAGCATTCATGGTTTTTTTCTCTAGAGTGAGCTTGCAAGTACAGGGGGAAAGAGAGTAGATCACTTCCCCACACTGGCTACTTGCCTCATGATTCAGCAGGATTTGACTGGAAGCTTATGGTAAGGTAGGCTGATTCAGTTAAACCTAGCCAGAAAGGAAGGCATGGAGTTCAGAAGCTGTCTTACTTTTATGGACACAAATGTGTATTGAACTAGGAGCTCATGGAATTCTTTAAATTCTTCATATCCCCTTTACCTTGATAATCATAGATTGAGGGGAAAGTTAGATGATGGGGGTAAAATGGTATATGTACCATTTTATTTTTGTTGTCATCATTGTTGGTATTGCTAGTACCTAGAAAGCCGAGGCTGTCTTATGTGCATCTGCCTTCCTAATTCCCCTCACCTTCTATGTTTAGTGTGGTATTATTTGTCCAGTGAACGCTCACTATTGATGGGCTCTCGATGATCCCTTTTTATTTGCTACACTACTCCATGTACCAAGGCTTCCCACTGGATCATCCGTGCCTTTTATAATGATGTGTCACTGCCCAGAGTACTTGGGCTCAGTACATTCTAGATCCAGGGCACCTGGCGACCTTTCCATTGTATGTATCTTTCACAAAGAGCTTTTCCAGGCCCACTCTGTGCTACTGGAAGCTGCTGGTTCAGGACAGACTTACATTAAATCAGTATTTACCCAGGCCTACTCTCATGGCCACACTCTTCTCTGAGTCCCCAAACACAAGTGATGACTTTTTAACTAGGACTCTTTCAAAGATGATGTGTGCACATGTGTGCATGAAATAAATGGGATTATGCAAAGGACCTGTGCCTTCCTTATTGTATGATATCTTCAGGATCTCCTCCCATGAATGCAGATTATAGCCAGTAAAAGAAACTTCTAAGAATCATTTGAGACTATGTTGAGACTATTCCCAGCAGTCCCTTTGGTTTGGTGTGCTGCCCAGAGAAGATGTTAGCCCTGGTTTCCACAGCAGGGGCTAGCTCTGGTTGCCATTGCCCTTTTTATTTGGTTTCTTACTTATAGGAAGAGATTGCCTTGGTTGCCCTTATGCAACAATCCCTTCTTTTTAGTGTCTTGTTCATATCAGGCAGTAGTCTTGCAGGTATCCTGGACTGGCAATTTCCCAGGAGTCCCTTGGGGTTAGTGTGTTGCCCACAGCAGGTGTATCGTAGGGGGTTAAAATTCTGAAAAGGTGTGATTGAATCAGACACCAGAGTACTGGTGTGTGTGTGTGTGTGTGTGTGTGTGTGTGTGTGTGTGTGTGTGTGTGTATATACACATACATACACACACATATATATATATATACATACATACATACATAAAATAGCTAATTATCTTTATGCTGTGAGGTAATGGCTCTATAAGCATATACTTAGGTGATATGGTAATGTGATGGCTGTCCTTATGGTTGGCATTTGCTGAATTTTTAGTGGTGAAGTAATAGTAGGCAACGATTGGAAGACTGAGAGAGAGAGGTCATGGTCACATGGCTGCAGGATGAGGAGGAGAGAAGCTAGAGACTCTGGACTCCAGAAGCCAGGATATATCCTTGGTAAGCTCAGGGGCAGCTTGCCTGCCTCCTTCACTTCTCCCCCTAAAGACCAAGGATTTTGATTGATCCTGACTCTGACTGATCCTGTGGTCCTCCAGGGAGCTAGTCCCGACATTATGCTTCATTATTTTCAATTATTGCCTCTCTGAAAAGTATAATTAATTCCCCCACGTCTAAACCTTCTAAATCAGTTGTTCTATCCGATACAAGCATGGCTTCCTTCAGATCTTAAAAATATTTGTTGCCCACGAAATATACATTTTTGTATTAAGAAACTGACTTGTGGAAATATGTTCTCAGGAACTGGAAACCAGGATCCTAAAGCTTAAATAATTTTTGTTGGCTCCCCTCCCTTCCATTCTCAACCTCCTAATCTGAAAGAGATTGTGTTTATAATAGGAAGAAAAACTTTATTAAGTATAGTAATTGTAAAATGAGGATTTTATGTTCTGCAGTGACAGTTCCTGATTTTGAAAAAGTTAAACTAAGAGAGTAACTTTACCTTTGATAAATAAATTTTTATAAAAAATGTGCATTCTATTTATGGCTGTGGAATAACTGGTGTGAACATGATGTTCCTAGCACAGCATAGAGAATGAGTACAGTGAAACTGGGGGAGGGTACAGATGAATACCATGTACCTTGCTAAATGGCTCCTGCACAAGATGTGCTTTCTTGATAGACTGCTTGCTCTTCATTAGCGCACTATTGGTTCACCCCCCCACACACCCCCTTTCTCTCTCTCTCTCTAGTCTACTGGAGCCTTGGAGAGGTGGACATGTTTGAACGGAGTCTAACCCAAGTTCTTGTGTGAGGTAAGAATCTACTGTTTTGTTTGCAGTCTCACAATACCTGAAGGGGAAAGGGTCCTTTTGGGGGAGAGGTTTTAGAATGGAAAAGGAAAAGAGCAAGAAGAAGCTGTTGCTGGTCTTCTCCACATAGGATGTGGCCAGGAGGGGCTGTATACAAGTTCATCCTAGGCTTGGGGGTGAAGGAGGCATGGCAGAATGGAGGGTTGTCTCCCCACATTCCCATGGAGGTTGACAGCTGTATGGGTTCTGTTTTTTCTTCCTTCTTCCAAAGGCAAGAAACATGGAAGCAGTGGGTAGGACTGTTTGTTTTCTTAGCCAATCTGAGGGGGTGCAGTGGTACCTCAGAGTTGTCTCAATTTGCATTTCTTTGATCCATAGAGATTTAGAGCAGTTTTTCATATGATTAGAAATGGTTTTAATATCCTCATCAGAAAATGGTCTGCTCATATCATTTGACCATTCATCACTTGGAGAATGACTTATATTCTTATCAATTTGAATCAATTCTCTATATATTTGAGAATTGAGACCTTTATCAGAACCCTTGGATATACAATTTTCCCTCAGTTTTTCTGTTGCCATTCTAATTTTGTGTGCATTGGTTTTGTTTGTATAGTTTTTTAATTCAATATAGTCAAAATTATCCATTTTGTCTTTTATAATGTTCTCTTGTTCTTCTTTGATCATAACTTTTTTTCTCCACCACCTGCAGAAGTAGACTATCCCTTATTTTCTTAATTTGCTTATAGTATCACCCTTCAGCTGTAAATCATGAACCCATTTTAAGCTTAACTTGCTATAGTGTATTAGGTGTTTGTCAGGGACAAGTTTCTGGCATACTATTTTACAATTTTCTTTTTTTTTTGTTTTGTTTTGTTTGTTTTTTCTTTTTCTTTTTTTTTAATTTTTATTTTATTTTAAAATTATAACATTTTTTGACAGTACATATGCATGGGTAATTTTTTACAGCATTATCCCTTGCACTTACTTCTATTCAGATTTTTTCCCTTCCTCCCCCAACCCCCTCCCCCAGATGGCAAGCAGTCTTATATATGTTAAATATATATTACAGTATATTCTAGATACAATATGTGTGTAGAACCGAATTTTTTGTTGCACAGGAAGAATTGGATTCAGAAGGTAAAAATAACAGTTTACACTCATTTCCCAGTGTTCCTTTTCTGTATGTAGCTGATTCTGTCCCATCATTAATCAATTGGAATTGGATTAGCTCTTCTCTATGTTGAAGAAATCCACTGCCATTAGCATATATCCTCGTACAGTATCATTGTTGAAGTGTATAATGATCTTCTGGTTCTGCTCATTTCACTCATCATCAGTTGATGTAAGTCTCTCCAAGCCTCTCTGTATTTCTCTTGTTGGTCATTTCTTATAGAACAATAATATTCCATAACATACATATACCATAGTTTACCCAACCATTCTCCAATTGATGGACATCCATTCATCTTCCAGCTTCTAGCCACTATGAAAAGGGCTGCCACAAACATTTTGGCACATACAGAACCCTTTCCCTTCTCTAGTAGTTCCTTGGGGTATAAGCCCAGTAGTAGTATGGCTGGGTCAAAGGGTATGCACATTTTGATAACTTTTTGGGCATAATTCCAGATTGCTCTCCAGAATGGTTGGATTCTTTCACAACTCCGCCAACAATGCATCAGTATCCCAGTTTTCCCACAGCCCCTCCAACATTCATCATTATTTGTTCCTGTCATCTTAGCCAATCTGACAGGTGTGTAATGATACCTCAGAGTTGTCTTAATTTGCATTTCTCTGATCAATAGTGATTTGGAACACTCTTTCATATGAGTGGAAATAGTTTTAATTTCATCATCTGAAAATTGTCTGTTCATATCCTTTGACCATTTGTCAATTGGAGAATGGCTTGATTTCTTATAAATTAAAGTCAATTCTCTGTATATTTTGGAGATGAGGCCTTTATCAGAACCTTTAACTATAAAAATGTTTTCCCAATTTGTTACTTCCCTTCTAATCTTGTTTGCGTTAGTTTTGTTTGTGCAGAAACTTTTTATTTCGGTGTAATCAAAATGTTCTACTTTGTGATCAATAATGGTCTCTAGTTCTCCCTTGGACAAAAACTCCTTCCTCCTCCACAAGTCTGAGAGGTAAACCATCCCATGTTCCTCCAATTTATTTATGATTTCGTTCTTTATGCCTAAATCTTGGACCCATTTTGATCTAATCTTAGTATGTGGTGTTAAATGTGGGTCCATGCCTAGTTTCTGCCATACTAATTTCCAGTTTTCCCAGCAGTTTTTGTCAAATAATGAATTCTTATCCCAAAATTTGGGATCTTTGGGTTTGTCAAAGATTAGATTGCTATTTTTATTCACTATCTTGCCCTGTGAACCTAACCTATGCCACTGATCAACTAGTCTATTTCTTAGCCAATACCAAATGGTTTTGGTGACTGTTGCTTTATAATATAGCTTTAAATCAGGTACACTTAGACCACCTTCCTCTGACTTTTTTTTCATTAGTTCCCTTGCAATTCTCGACCTTTTATTCTTCCATATGAATTTTGTTGTTATTTTTTCTAGGTCATTAAAATAGTTTCTGGGGAGTCTGATTGGTATAGCACTAAATAAATAGATTCGTTTGGGGAGTATTGTCATCTTTATTATATTCGCTCGGCCTATCCAAGAACACTGAATGTCTTTCCAATTATTTAAATCTGACTTTATTTTTGTGGCAAGTGTTTTGTAATTTTGCTCATATAATTCCTGACTCTCTTTTGGTAGATATATTCCCAAATATTTTATACTATCGACTGTTATTTTGAATGGAATTTCTCTTTGTATCTCTTGCTGTTGGATTGTGTTGGTAATGTATAAAAATCCTGAGGATTTATGTGGATTTATTTTGTATCCTGCAACTTTGCTAAAATTCTGAATTATTTCTAATATTTTACAATTTTCCAAGCAATTTGTGTTAAATAGTGAACTCTTATCCCAGAAGCTGAGGTCTTTGAGTTCATTAAACATTAGATTATTATAGTCATTGGCTAATGTGTCTTGTGAACCTAACCCAATCCACTGATGAACTTCTCCATTTCTTAGCCAGCACCAAATGGATTTGATGACTTCTGTTTTATAATATAGTTTTGGGTCTGGCACAGCTAGGCCACCTTCCTTTAAAATTTTTTCCTCAGTTCCCTAGAAATTCTTGTTCTGAGCTTTATTATTTTTTCTAGCTCTTTAACGTAATTTCTTGATAGTTTGGTTGGTATGGCACTCAGTAAGTTGATTAATTTTGGGAGAATTTCCATTTTTCTTATACTTGCTTGTCCTACCCATGAGCACATGGTAATTTTCCCATTGTTTTGATCTAACTTTATTGTGTGGAAAGTGTTTTGTAATTGTGTTCCTATACTTCTGGATTTTGTTTGGCAGGTAAAATCTCACATATTTTATATCATCTACAATTATTTTATTTTATTTTATATATTATATATTGTTTTATTTTAAATAGGATTTCTCTTTGTATTTCTTGCTGCTGGACTTTGTTGGTGACATATAGAAATGCTGAAGATTTACATGGATTCATTTTGCATCCTGCAACTTGGCTAAAGTTAATAGTTTGTAATAGTTTTTTATTTGATTCTCTGAGTATACCTTCATGACATTATTTTGTTTCATGTCATAATTTTCTTTCCTCATTACCTGCTCTAATTCCTTTAATTTCTTTGTCTTCTATTATTGCTAAAACTAACATTTCAAATAAAATATTGAATAGTAATAGTGATAGTGGGTTACCCAGAGTCTTGATTTCATGTGGTTTTCAAGGGAAACTGGGAAAGCTTCAGTGCAGTTCCGGCTTCCCTCTGCCATGCTACACTTCTTTGGGTGAATGAGAGCTGTTTGTTCATCCTACCTTCCTCTGAGGCCAAAGAGGAACAAAGCAAGGAGTCAAATGCCTTTTCTGTGTCCACTGTCTTCTCATTCCTGCCCCTGCCCCTGATGCCTTGGAGATAGGGAAAAGAGGTCTAACAGGTCTACTTATGTCCAGTATGTATATTCTTCCTTTTTTGTTGCCTCAGTTACACTGGAGGAGCTGATCCTCTTCTCTTCTTTCTCTTGATTTTAGTAAGTCTCCATAGGATCTAATTTATCCCATCATAACTCCCTTTTCTTCTTTTCCCAATACAATCTTTTTTCAATCTATAAGTGCTTTTTTTCTTTCATATTATCACATCAAATGCAATTTCTTTTTTCTATTTTTTCTTAAAGTTTTTTTTTATTATTATTCAAAATATATGTATGGATAATTTTTCAACATTAGCCCTTGCAAAACCTTGTGTTCCAGTTTCCCACTTCCCTCCTCTAGATGGCAAGTAGCCCAATATATATTAAACATGGTAGAAATATATGTTAAATCTAATATATGCATACACATTTATACAATTATGTTGCTGAACAAGAAAAATCAAATCAAACCAGAACAAAAAGTTGAAGAAAATAAAATGCAAGCAAACAACAACAAACAGAGTGAGAATTCTATGCTGTGAACCACTCTCAGTTCCCACCGTCTTCTCTCTGGGTATAGATGACTCTTTTGATCACAAGACCATTGGAAGTGGGCTGAATCATCTCATTGAAGAGAGCCACGTCCATCAGAATTGATCATCATATCATATTGTTCCTGCCAGCCCCTGTGTCTCTTTCTGACCTCAGAAAAGAGATTTAAAGAGCTAAAAATATCATTTTCTCCTCTGGGGATGGAAACAGTTTCTCCTTTAAATACCATGTTTTTGTTTTCTTTCTAGGCTTGTTTGAAGATCAGTTTTTCTGTTTAGTTCTGGTCTTTTCAAGAGGAATGAATCAACGTCCCTTTGTTCATTCAAGCTCTTTCTCCATCCCTGAAGGATGATGGGTCTCTGGGTAGTGGATTCTTGGTTGTAAGTAAACCCAGGTTTTTTGCCTTGGAGAATATGGGCCTTCCACCCTTTACTGCAGATGCTGCCATAAGCACTCTGACTGTGGCTCCTCCATACTTGAGTTGATGTTTTCCTTTCTTGGCAGCTTGTAGTACTTTTTCTTTGAGATCATCATGCTGGTTTCTTAAGGCTGTCTTTCTGGGATCTCTTTCTGTATGTGACAGAGGAACATTTTTTTTAAATGAAGAATATTTACTTTTAAATGATTTTTTTAATTAACAAAACTTTATTATTTTGACAATATACTTATTTCACCTTAGGAAATAGTTCCTAACCTCAAAAATACCCAAACATTGCAGATTATAGAATATACTGCGTTACACATTACTTAAAATGGTCTGTCCAAAGAAACAAACAGAACAAATTTAAATAGGTTTCTGCAAGTAAAGAAAAAAATAATTGAGTTTAAGTATGAAAAAGTCTAGTTGTGAAAAAGACATTTTCAGATTTACAAAATAAAGAGCCAAAGATGGCGTTATACTTATTTAGAATATGTCTTACCACTAGCATGTAATTTGATAGAAACTTAAAGGCGCGAATTTAGGGTTAGAGTCGGGAGGCATTTAGGGGTTAGGGTTAGGGTGTCATTTCACCTTTGTAATGTGGAGAGCAAGAACCATGTCTTGTAATTTTAATTTTTAAATAGACATAATCTCTTTTTTGATACTTTGAGGATTGCTGATTTCATTAATGCTGGAACTCCCCCTGTTATATGTCTTTTAATCTGCAGCCTGCCTTTTCAGGTTGTATGTTACTAGAAGGGGCAGAACTTGTTTGTCCCGGTACCTGACACAATACTAACAGTTATATGGGGACTGGATCCATCAATATTTATTGAAGTGAATTATAATCTCATTGCATCATAAACCTTAAAAAAGAGATGGTACCCTGAATGCCATGTACATCGTCAGCTTCATTGTCCAGATATGGAAACTGAGGCCTCCTTAGTTTTAGTGAATTAAGTGAGAGAAGATCATTGGATGTAGAGTGGGAAAAGATGCCAGGATCACTATTTAGAGCTGGAAGTGACTCTGGAGGTCTAGGTGGACTTTTAATGATTATTTAGCCTCTGCTGCATTATATCAGCCTGGTGATACTTGAGGATCTCTTGAAGAATGCTATCCAAGCTCTATGTTTGTTTGTTTGTTTTGTCCTGACTCTCAGGAAGACCAATAATTGAAAATGCTCTCTCATGCATCTATATTCCAGTTTGGCCGTTTTTCTTATATTTTATATTTTATTTTATTTTCCTTTATTTCATTTTATTTTGCTGTTCTTGACATCATACAGAGAAATTGTTTTCATTTATCTGTTCTAGTTTTTACGTATGATTTTTAAAGTTAGCCTTCCTATATTTTGTTTTCTTCAGTATTTTTTTTTTTTTTTTGCATTTTGCAAATTGTGTTTTTTAAAGATTGATTTCCTCAGTGTTTTCATTTTTTAAAAAATAGTTTTGGAGATTGTATTTTTTGTAAAACTATTGTCTTTAATCAATTCTTTTCCCAACCCGTTGACTCCTTGCTTAGCTCGCACAGTTCCGGGCTCTTTTCCTAATATTTATTCTATATCTTTTATTTGCCTTTTGAAATTCTGTATGAATGCTTCCAAGAATCCCCTTTGGGCTTGAGCTCACTTCATATCAGCATTTGAGATTTCTTATGTCAGTGTTTTGTTTTCTTCTAAGTTGTTTTGCTATTTTCTGTGACCACAGTAGTTTTGTATTCTTCCTCCCTCCCATCCTTCCTCCCTCCCTCCCATCCTCTCATCCTTCCTTCCTCCCTTCCTTCCTTCCTTCCTTCCTTCCTTCCTTCCTTCCTTCCTTCCTTCCTTCCTTCCTTCCTTCCTTCCTTCCTTCCTTCCTTCCTTCCTTCCTTCCTTCCTTCCTTCCTTCCTTCCTTCCTTCCTTTTTCTTCCTTCCTTTCTTTTTCTTCTTTTCCAGTTTTATGACTCTTCAGTTCAAACTCTGCTACTGGGCTACAGGAAGTACTACCCAAAATTCATGTGCTACTTTGACCACAGAAACCCCTTGTGTTTGATGTTTTCTCATGGTAGGAGTCCTATGTGGTCTCTCCAGGCTGTAGTCTGGCTTTCTTGGCTGGCAATTTGCCTTCTGCCCTGGGACTGGAGGCTGTGTCACTGGTCTGCTGTCCTACTGACCCAGAACCAAGGATGCCTCTTGTTGATCTGCTGTCATTAAGACCCTCTCACTGACTATGCTGGACACTCTGGGATCTTGGATGAGCACCCCCTTTCAGCACAGGGACATAGATCTTTCTTGAAGTGCATCTATTCTCTCTTGCATGAGACTGTTTTCAGAGGCTTGATGTCTCTCTCTCTCTCTCTCTCTCTCTCTCTCTCTCTCTCTCTCTCTCTCTCTCTCTCTTTTAATAATAATTGTTTTCATTTTTACCACATATGCAAAGATAGTTTTCAGCATTCATCTATGTAAATCCTTGTGTTTTAAACTGCATATGTTTAACATGTATTGAATTACTTCCTGTCTAGGGGAATTATTAAATCTTTTATTTTTATTTTTTTATAGTATGTTTATTTATTTTTAATATACTTTTCTTTATGAATCATGTTGGGAGAGAAAAATCAGAACAAAAGGGAAAAACCATGGGAGAAATAAAAAAAAAAAAACCAAAAACAGGAAATAGAAGTGAACATAGTATGTGTTGATTTTCATTCAGTCTCCTTAAGTCTTTTTCTGGATGCAGATGTCATTTTCTGTTCAAAGTCTTTCGGGATTGCCTTGGATCACTGAACCTCTGTCCATCTGTCTGTCTCTTTCTCTCTCTCTTTTCTCTGATTCTCCTTCCTTCCTCTCCTTTTCATTCTAGCTCTCTCTCTCTGGCGCTCTCTCTGACTGTCTGTGTCTGTCTCTTTCTCTCTGACTCTGTTGCTTTCTTTCTCTCCTATTTCTCTCAGTTTCTCTGACCCTCTTTGCTTCTTTTTCTCTTATTCACTGTCTCTTCCTGTCTAGCTTTCTCTTTCTCCCTCTGGCACTTTCTTCACTTCCTTTTTCTCCTTCTCTCTCATTTTGCCTCGCTCTGGCATTCATTCTCTTTCTCTGTCTCTTTCTATATTTTTCTCAGATAGTATCTTTTCTCTCACGGTCTCTTTGTATGTCTGTCTCTCTCTGTCATTCTATTTCTATTCTATGTAACTCTGTCTATTCATCATTTTATCTCTCTGTATCTGTTTCTGTGTCTTTCATATTCTTTTTCTCTTTATTTCTCTCTCTCTTTACTACTTTCTCTCCCTCCTCTTTAACTTTCTTTCTGCCTCTTTCTCTATTTTTTTCAGACAATATCTTTTAGTTTCTCTCCCTGAGTGACTCTATATTTCTGTTTTTCTCTCTCTATTTTCTGGCTCTCTCTGTCTCTTTTTCACTTATTCTCATGCTTTCCCCCCTCCTTCCCTCCCTTCCTCCTTCCCTCCTCTCTCACTCTTTTTCTCACTTTTCTTTCTCTGTCTCAATTTCTTTCTCTCTTTCTCTGTCTCGTTTCAGGCTTTTCTTCTCTGTACATCTGACTGTCTATTTGTCTGCAAGAATGAGACCAAAACAATGAGGGAGGGAAGGAAGGAGAGAAAGAGGGGGAGGGAGGGAGAGAGGGGGGATAGAAGAAAAGGTTGAGTATGAGTGAGAAAAAGAATGAGAAACAGAAGGTCAGGGATAGAAAAACAAAGAGAGTGAGAGAAAAAAAACAGAGTGTGTGTGTGTGTGTGTGTGTGTGTGTGTGTGTGTGTGTGTGTGTGTGAGAGAGAGAGAGACAGAGAGAGAGAGAGAGAGACAGAGACAGAGAGAGAGACAGAGAGAAAGACTGAAAAAAAGAGGAAGAAAAATAGAGAGAGAAAGAGATGAAGAGTCAACACATAAAAAATAAAAGAGACAGACAAAGCCAGTGAGATAGAACCACACAGAGAGAAAGATTAAGAGACACAGAAAAACAGACAAATATATAGAGATAGATAGATAGGAGACAGATAGAGAGACAGAGAGAGGGCGAGTGAGCTGGAGCTTGAGAAAGAGAGAGACAAAGTCAGAGACATAGCAAGCTAGAGTGAGCACAAGAGAGAGAATCCGGAAAAGAGAATGTCAAAGAGACAGTGAGAGAGCCAAAAAGTGTCCGAGTGAAAGAAACAGAGATAGAGGAACAGAGAGAAACATAGAAAACGGAGTGAGAGAGTGGTGGGGCTGCTGGTGGAGGAAAGAGTGAGTGTGAGTGAGAAAGAGAGAGCAACTAAGAGAGCTTAGATAAAGGGACAGAGACAGACAGACAGTGAGACAAAGGAAAAGATATTGTCCAAGAGAAGCAGAGAAAGAGGCAGTACACAAAGAGAGAGACACAGAAAGAAAGGAGAGAGGGAGAGAGAGAGAGAGAAATTGTAATTCATTTTTCCAGGTGTGAATTAAATAAATGTATATATTCACAATTTAATTTAGCTGTTGTTATATATTATGGCCATTGGATGGAGATAGTCACTCAATTTTTGATATTTAGTGTAATTCACAGACTTGGATATTAAACAAAAGCAGGGAGAAATTCTCTCTCTCGCTCTCTCTCTCTCTCTCTCTCTCTCTCTCTCTCTCTCTCTCTCTCTCTCTTTCTCTCTCTATTAAATTCAAGCTTTGGTAGAAGAGAATGTATGAGACACAACTCTTTGTTGCTGGCAGAGTCTCTCTAAGAGAAAGAGATAAAAAGAGACAGAGACAGCCAGAGAGACAGATAAAAATAGAGACAAAAAAATAAATATATGAGAGAGAGAGAGAAGGGAGGAGAGATGGGGGGAAGAGAGGGGAGAAAGGGGAAGAGAGAAGCAGGAATGAAACAAAGTCAGGGAACCATAGAGAAATTTAGAAAAAGAGAGAGAAGGAGACATCATAGATAGAGGCAGAGGGAGGGACAGAAAAACAGAAAAATAGAGAGCCAGACTTAAAGAAAGTGAAAAACAGAGGAAGAATCAGAGAAAAAGAGAGTAAGAGAGCCAAAGAGAGTCATATTATTTGTGGATGTTTTTTCTATTATTTTCTTCTTTAGTGTATAATTGACTTAATTAACATATAATGTTACTTTTGTTAATATTCTTATTAGTTTATTAAATACTCAAATAAATTCTTAACTAATTTGAATAAATTTCATTCATTTATTAATTCCTTAAATTTTTACCAATCAGTTAATTATTTTATTAATAATTAAATAGATGTATCAATTTATTATTAATTTTAGCATTAATTCATCAATTTTATCAATTAATTTACTTGGTAGTCAATGGCTGAGTCAGGAGAATTCAAATGTATGTGTTCTTATGCCTCATCCAGGGCCCATTGGAGTGGAAGTCACATTGTTTGAGGATTTGGTTTTCAGTTTGTTTATTTTTAATAATTTAATTAATAATTAATTGATTATCACCTGTATTAATATCTTCCTCTATTTTATTAATTAATTAACTCCATCCATTTGCTATTAATTAATTTCTATTACTTTAAACAGAGTTTATTAGTTTATTAATTTATTAGATTTGTATTGATTTAGTAATTAATATATCGCTCTATCAGTTTAATTAATGATAAATGTAATAAATTGATTGTCAGTTTCACTGACAATTAAATCAATGTGATTGATGTTTAATTATTAATTTTTTCAGTTTAGTTTTTTTTTTTAGTGCTTGAACTCCCCCTCCTATATGTCTTTTAATCTCCAGCCTGCCTTTTCATGTTATATGATTCCAGAAGGGGCAGAGCTTCTTTGCCACCACACCTGACACAATAGTAACAGGGATATAGGGATTGGATCCATGGACATTTGTTGAAGTGAATTATAATCTCTTTGCCTCAGGGACCTTAAAAGAGAGACTGCACTCTGAATGTCATGTGCTTCATTTTACAGATATATAAACTGAGGCCTTCTTAGTTTTAGTGGATTAAGTTAGAGAAGATCATTGGATGTAGAGTGGGAAAAGATGCCGGGATCACTATTTAGAGCTGGAAGTGACTCTGGAGGTCTAGATGGACACTTTGAAAGATGGTTTTGCCCTTTGCTGTTCCTGTATCATCCCGGTTGGTAGAAGCTTTTCCTTCCAGGACTGAGAAGGCTCAGGAGGTATCAAAATGCTTACTGAAAGAGATCAAAGCTCGTTTTAGCCTACCTAGCTCCTTCCAGAGGGACAGTGGGCCGGCCTTTACTTCTCAGGTAAACTGGGCTGTAGCCAAAACACTCCAAATCACCTACCTCCTCCACTCTGCTTGGTGTCCTCAGGCTTCTGGGAAGGTGGAGAAAATGAAGCAGACTCCCAAGGGAGTCCTCACTACAGTGTGCTTAGAGACCGGAGAGGAACGGATAAAGAATCTCCCATTAGGACTTCTTAGAGTCCGAAGTGCCCCTTGGAAGAACATTAAGCTGAGCCCTTTGAACTCCCGCATGGACAGCCTTTTCTAACCACTGACATTCTTGTAGATCCAGAATAGCACCTGGCCACTCAGTTTGCCACCCAGCTCTGAGCAGTTCAGAAGGCCCTTTCTGAATATGCAAACGAGCATCTTCCTAAAGCTGCTCATGCTCAGGCCGCCTCTCCTGCAAATCCTGGGGACCTGGAAGCCTCAGGGGTCTGACCCTGTATGTGTAGGTGGAAAGGCCCATAAGAGGTCCTTGTGACCACTCCAGCATCAGTCAAACTGGAAGGGGCCCCCAGCTGGACTCATGTTTCTAGGATTAAAAATACTGCGCATTATCTCTCTTTCAGATACCTCAGGATATTCCTGTAAGCCCGAGCTGAAGTTTCTCTTCCACAAGAACCCTGACAAAACTCTGGAGAAAGAAGGGTGAAATCGTCTGTTTCTCTCTCTCTCACTAGAATCTGCTTGCTTCCTTTCTCACCATGAGCACTCTACTCCTAATACTCTGTCTGCAGCTTTCCTGGTCTTCCTCTGTGAGCCCTCGCCAGTGGGGAGACGACTTCCTGGGCAGACTAGGGAACTCTGTGGGCAATGGGGGGGGCAGGATTGTTGGCTGTGCCATCAACACCCCCAAGGTGGCCCACAGAGGCGGCCTTATGCATTTTTGGCAAAGGTCCCATTCCCACATGTCACTGTCTCCTCCCTGGACGCCACTCCCTTTGTCCTAGCGACCCCCCAGGGGAACTACTCTGACCCGACTGTCCCCTGTTTTCTTGCTGGGAAAGATCTCATCTTTACACATCACCACCACACAGAGGCAGTAGTTGTCACCGTGGCCCATAATGGCCATGTTTACATACCTGATGTGGGGACACTGACTTGTACCACCAATACTGTGGGGGCCAGGGAGTGTGACCTCTCTGGAGCCTGCCGCAATTTCACCTCGGCAACTTGTACTAGCTGCATCGGTGGGTCTCAGGCGAGATGCACCTATGACTATGGACCTCCCCACAGAGTAACTGTAGGCTATCCATTCCAGGATTATCCTGGCAAACTCAGCCATGATGCTTCTACAGCACCTTCCTTGAGGCTTCTTCATAAGCTCCTGAAAACCAACATTGTGACTGATAGAATGTCATGTAACTCCAGTCATCCTTGGGGACAGGCAACCAGGAGGCTGCTCCAGAACCTGACCTCAGGCAGCATCTGTGCGCCAAAGGGATATACTTTTCTCTGTAAAGTAAAATCTCCCTTCTACTTCAATGTTTCCAAGGTTCCAGTGAAGAGGAATGCCTCTGACTGGGACCCTCCCCCACCAGTAATTCTCTCCACCCATTGCTTAACACCTTTCAAGCACTATGGATCTTGCACTCTGGGCCACTTAAGTGCTCCTTTCACTGTATATACTGCTAGAACCTCAGGCACAGCCCCCACCCCTTCAAGGAGACTGAAGCCAGGATTTTGGCAAAAAGTTCTTTGGTTCTTAAAGAGAGGCACAGCAAAGATAGTTCCCTGGTCGGAATACTTAGAACAGAAAGACTTTCCAACCTTACTGGGCCAATGAACCACCTGCCAAAGCATCATAGGGAAAGCTGGTTGGATGCAAGACATTTGGGGGAGACTCCTTACACCCCCCCAGTCTTCCTCTGGGTGGGATCCCTGGCTGTGATCTCTACTAACTACTCTACTAACTCCACTCCCAATTATTATTGTTGTTACTCTTATCAGGCTCCTGCATTTTCAAACTGTTCTTGAGATTGTTTTCCTCTAGGCTCCAAGCTACGAATTTTCAACGGCTCCTTCAACCTGGAGATCATGGGACGACTGATTGGGACACACAACACCCCTTGGATGCTAATGTTGCTGTCTTCAGATCTCATACTTCCCCTCTTGCCCTGAACCCCCAGTGAACTTAGGGATATCTCTACAACCCTTGTCAGCTTGAAGCCATTACAGAAGAATTAGACCTTTGCCCCTTTACCCCAGATGAATTTGGGGGGACTGCTTGAGCGGGGAAATGATGGGAGCGAACCCTAAAACTAGATTTGGTGTCTCAGACACTGAAAAGTCTGGGGAAAAGCATACTTTCCCAGACAAGTCCTTCCCAACTTAAGCAGCATCATGCAATTGGAGATCTTGGTCTGATAATCAGCTCAAAGTGTCCCACAGCTCCAGATTTACACATAAAACAGGGGTCTGTTTACACAGTCTGCTAAATTCCACATGAGAGAGCTCCTTAGTGAACAATAAAACTTTGTCTTTGCCACAGATTTCAGGGTTCTAGAATTCTTTCACATTTGGACCTGCCTCTGTGAGCAGAGGGGATCTCTCCCTGTTATTTCCACACCTCAACATAAAGACACTTTTCAACATTCATTGTCAGTTCCAAATTTTTCACTCCTCCCCCTCCAAGCAGCCAACCAATACAGGCTATACATGTACAATCATGGGAAATATATTTCTAGCCACTACAAAAAGGGCTGCCACAAACATTTTTGCACATACAGGTCTCTTTCACTTCTTTAATATCTCTTTGGGAAATAAGCTCAGGAGTAACACTGCTGGGTCAAAGGGTATGCACAGTTGGATAACTTTTTGAGCATAGTTCCAAATTGCTCTCCAGAATGGTTGTATCCCTTCACAATTCCATCAACGATGTATCAGTATCTCAGTTTTCCCACAATCCCTCCAGCATTCATTGTCTTTTCCTGTCAGCCAATCTGAGAGGTGTGTAGTGGTCTCTCAGAGTTGTCTCAATTTGCATTTGTCTGATCAATAATAATTTGGAGCACCTTTTCATGTCACTAGAAATCGTTTCATTTTCTTTATCTGAAAATTGTCTGTTCGTATCCTTTGACCATTTATCATATGGAGAATGGCTTGATCTCTTATAAATTTGAGGCAATTATCTATATATTTTGGAAATGAGGTCTTTATTAGAATCTTTGACTGAGAAAATGTTTTCCCAGTGTATTACTTCCCTTCTAATCTTCCCTGCATTAGTTTTGTTTATAAAAAACAATTTGATTTAATATAATCAAAATTTCCTATTTTGTGTTCAATAATGATCTTTATTTCTTCTTTGGTCACAAATTCTTTCCTCCTCCACAAGTCTGAGAGGTAAACTATCCTATGTCCTTCTAATTTATTTATAATCTAATTCTTCATGCCTAGATCATGAACTTATCTTGATCTTATCTTTGTGTAAGGTATTATGTATGAGTGAATGCCTATTTTCTGCCATACTAATTTCCTACTTTCCCAGCAGTTTTTGTGAAACAGTGAATTCTTATCCCACAAGCTGGAGCCTTTGGGTTCATCAAACACTAGCTTGTTATTGTTATTTGTAATGTTCTGGTAGCTCTCTGGAGGTCCTCCAAACGGACTTTCTTTTCAGCAGAATAATCACCACAAGACTAGTCGGGAATAACATCCAAAGTCTTTAATATCTCCTTCATGGTTTGTCTCCTTATTTTAAATGGAATTTCTCTTTGTATCTCTTGCTCTTGGATTTTGTTAGTGATATATAAAAATGCTCATGATCTATGTGAATTTTTTTGTATCCTGCAACTTTGCTAAAGTTGTGGATTATTTCTAATAACCTTCTATTAGAATCTCTGAGATTCTCTAAGTACACCATTCTATCATCTGCAAAGAGTGATAATTTGGTTTCCTCATTACCTATTCTAATTCTTTTAATCTCTTTCTCAACTCTAATTGCCAAAGTTAGCATTTCTAATACAATACTATTCAGATATTATTCAGATACCAGGACTCTGGATTCCTAGTATAGCCTCCCTCATCCTGCCAGAACCAAATGGTTCTGAAAACTTCCTGCTCTTTTCTTCTTTGTTTCAAAGTCATATAAAAGACTTGGGAGTCTCACATTTGCCACTGGATACTTTGAGATGGGAGTCCTGTCCAGTCAATTATATTCTCCAATTAACAAAATATTAAAAACTCTCTAATCTCTATCTTGCCCCAATTTCCCCAGCATTACAATACAAAGCTGGGAAAAAATCCTTATGATCAGTGTTCTGATAAATGTAGCATTTCTGAAATATGTAAATAACAGTGTCAAATTTATAAGAATACAAGTCATTCCCCAGTTGAGGAATGGCCAAGGGATATTGTTATGAGCCAGAGTTTGAAGCAAGATACTAAGTGGAATTGAGGAGACAACGGTTAAATCTAGTTTAGCATCGATTTAATCCTATAACAAATAATGGTTTCCTAGTGATATAATGATTGGTGTATACTCAGTGTGGAGCATATATAAGCAGGGACTGAGAGCCACAGAGGGGAAGCTCTCAGAGCCAGAGAAGAGAAGTGCACTAGAAGCTCTTGCAGGCTGAGACAGATTCATTCCATAGTCTTCCTTTGTGGTGGTTCGAGTCTGGAGCACAAACCCTTGCACTATTCATTCACTTCATCTCACACCACCTTGGTGGAAGGCTCTCCTCCTTCACTTCTCCACTGAAATCAAAACTCCTGAAGGCCAACAGAAAACTAGTCAAGCCCCAAGTGAAGGAGAGAGGCCTTTGAAGGAAACAATAAAGGATTTGGACTTTTAACACCTGGCTGCACTTGTGGTGATTACTGAACTGAAACAAAGGCTGCTCCTAGGGACCCCCCCAAAAAAAGCTGAATCAAAGAGAATATTACATTTTGGTGCCTGATCATGGGACCAAGAACCTACATCTGTGAAATTAGGGTGAGTACAAGAAGGAAACTTTACAAAGGACTAAAGTAGTATTCCAGTTAAAATGGGACAAATGTTTAGAAAGGAGCTTTCTCCAACACAAGGAAAATTTGTAGAAAGCTTGGTTAAATTTATGAAAAGCCAAGGTTTGAGTGTAACTTGGGAGCAGATCATTGAACTTTTAGAAACATTACAATACAGATGTCCTTGGTTCTCTAAGGAAAAAGAATTAGATCTAGAGGAGTGGAAATTAGTAGGAGAGCAACCATCTGAATACTACAATGATAATGGACCTGACACAATTTCCAAAGAAGCACTTTATACATATAATTTAATATAATTGGCTTTAGGAAATTATATAAGTTATAGAATAAGGAAAAAGAAGAAAGAGCAGGAGGAGGAGGATCCAGATAAACTAGGAGAAAAGGATGAAGAATCAGAGGAGAATGGAGTAAAGTACAATTCTAAGTGTAGTGTTTCACAGCAGAATCCATTAGGGCATTCCCCATCTCATGACCCTCCCCCCTCAATTACCCTTCATGGGTGGAGGGAGAAGGAGGAGGGGGAGAGGCAGTAATAGAAACAGCACTACCTATGAAGCAGCCTATGACAAGATTACAAAAGGCACTGGTTAAGGATAACAAAGAAGGGCAGCTTATATCTGATTCAATAAATGTGATTGAAGAGCTTGACTTTTCAGGTCAAGAAAGGAGAAGATAGCAGCGACCTTTGCAGTGGTCCTTGTAACCACATCTTTCCCCAGTGGTTAGGGCAGTGCTTGTTGCAGAGTGAATGCTTAATCAATAAAAGCTTTTAAGAAATTCATTCATATATCTGAGCTCCTTCGAATTTGGGAAGAATACTTCCTATAATGATTCCTATAAATGTCAAGCTAAGACTTTTAAATATGTATACTTAATACTCAGAGTTATGTCAGAAATTGTTCTGATTTTTCCGAAAGGAAGCTGAGATCCAGCAGGTAGAGTGACGTGTAATCTTTTTGATTAAGGATTTGAAAAAGGGTTGCACTCTTTATGGGGCTACATTGTCCTTTGTTAAGATGTTTCTAGAGAATATGGCTTGTGAAATTTTAACCCCTAGTGATTGGAAATCTATAGTTAGGACGTGTTTAGAACTAGGACAAAACTTGTTGTGGCTTTTTGAATATAGTGAATTATGCAGGATTCAAGCCCAATGCAATAGGCAAAATGGAGTTAATATACAAATCACTTTTGACCAACTAAGAGGTGAAGGTCAGTATGCAGACAATTCAACACAGACTAATTACCCCATAGCAGCAAAGGAACAAATTGCTACTGTTGCAATAAAAGCATGGGGCACCCTCCCAGGGAAAGATCCAAGGGAAGCCTTCACAAAAATAGAGCAAGGTCCCAATGAACCCTTTGCTGAATTTGTGGGACGTCTGCAAAGAGCTGTCATGAGAACCATTGGAGAAAATGCAGTTACAAGAATAATGATAAGACAGTTGGGTAAGGAAATGCTGATGAGGTTTGCAGAGAATTATATGGGGACTACACAAGCATGCTCCTTTTGAGGAGATCATAAGACTGTGCCACAGTGGGCACAAATATTTATTATGCCCAGACTATAGTTATCCTTGGGAACAAGCAACCATGGCTGAGCAAGTTGTGGTATATGTGGGTTACGGAATATGATTGTTCTCTTAGAAATCATGAACAAGCTGATTTTAGAAAGATTTGGAGAGATTTACATAAACTGATGCTGAGTGAAAGAATAATATATTGAACCCAGTAATGGAATGTGTGATGATCAATTATAAAAGATTTGGTTCTTCTCAGGGATTTAATGATTCATAGTAATCCTGATAAACTTTGGACAGAAAGTGCCATCTGCACTTAGAAAAAGAAGTATGATATTAAATGTAAGTCAACACATGCTATATTCATTTCTATTTTCTGTTTTTTTTCCCTCTTTCCCATGGTTTTTCCTTTTTGCTCTGATTTTCTCTCCCAAAATAAAGCAATTCATAAAGCAATGTATATTAAAAATAAATTAAAAAAAGAAAAAAAAATCTGCATAATGGACATTCTTTACCTACTTAAATTTTCTTTGTGTGGATAGACGGGGTAGAGAGTTGTGTAGAGCTCAGATTGTTAAACTGTGGGTCATGACCCCACTTAAGTTCCTGCAACTGAATGTTGGAGTCATGGCATTATAATTACTATCATCAAATGTTTGATTTGTATACCTAATTTATCTCTTTTACAGGTTCATGTCAAAGAGAAAAGGGGTTACGTGTGGACAAAAAAAAGAAGAAGCCCTGAAGTAGAGCACTAAGGAATGAACAACTTGCCTCAGATGACCAAACCAGGACCCATCAAAGGTGGGTCTTCTTTGATCACTTTATAAGCCTTGACTCCATGCATCCCCTCATGCATAGGAATCACAGAATAATTTGGAGATTGGTGGGGGAGCACATTATATGCTAGAATATGTTGGGCTTTGGGAAAAAAACACACCTTGGAATTCTAAAAGGTTTAGAGCATCTATTCTAGACATGGAGGACAGTCTGTACAAAGGTGGAGACAGAGAAGATGGAAAGTTGGGAATGCAATTCTGTGTGTCAGGATAGACAGAAGATAGAGTAGATGCAAAAAGGTAACATGGAACAAACCTGGAAAGGGATACAGGAACAAAATTGGGAAGTTGTTTGGATGCCACACAGAAGATGATTTCTCCCCACTAGAGACTGTTAAGAATGACTGGCATTCTTTGATCCCATAGAGTTTTTCAGAGTCAGGAAAGAAGAAAATAGGTTTGATTGCTTTGGAGAAAAGTCAAAACTCTTTTCTTGAACTCAAAAAGCAAAATATGGTGAAATCTGTGCTTTCAGAATATCATTTTGCAAGCTTGGAGAGGTGCGAGTCTGGCTTCAGGAACATTTGTGTATGTTTCTATGACTCACAGTAGTAGTCATGTTCATGGACATTCTTGAAACATTAAGAACTTGCTCGTACTTCACGATTTCCCAATTTGGCCCATGATCTTGGGTACAGCTGTCACCAACAGAGTGTTGCCCAAATGCAATGGTCACAAAATGTTTTGTTTGTGGATGTCCCTTTCCTGCCTGGAATCAGGAAGTCTCAGAAGTCTTGAAAGAGAATGAAGTGTCCAGGAGTTTCCCAAACTAAGTTTAACAGTTAATTTAACAGGTAGTGCCTAGCCTTTAATTTTTTTTTTTTAATTTTCAATCCCTAGTATCCCTGGAATAAGAAAATAGTCAAGAATGGCTTAATTAAGGTGGCAGCCAAGTGGTACAGAGGATAGAACACAGGACTTGGAGCTAGGAAAACTCATCTTCCCAAGGTCAAATCCAGCCTGAGACACTCATCAACTGTGTGATCCTGAGTAAGACACTTTGCCTCAGGTTCCTCATTTGTAACGTGAGCTGCAGAAAGAAATGGGAAACTATTCCAATGTCTTTCCCAGAAAAACCCCAAATGGAATGACAAAGTGTGGGACACTACCCAAGTTTAACTAGTGTTTGGTGGAGGGATGGGAAGACTTCATCTCCATTGCTGATTCCTGACACTATTTTCTCTGAGATTGAAGTGTGTCAGGCAAAGAAAACAAATATCATTGTGATAGGAGGAGGGAAAGAAGACAGGGTATGATGGAGAGATGAGAAACTTTTATCTCACAGTTTCTCCCTCTGATCTTTGTTAAGTTCTTACTAAGTGCTAAGTCGGTACTTAACAATTCTCTAGTTCACACCTTTGGTTCAGGCCTTTAAGGGGAGTTTACCCCTTTGAACTTCTGAGGAGGAGTTTACATATGAAAAGGAGTTTACACAACCTTTAAAAGGAGCAAGTTCATTGGTTAAAGTGTTTTCTCACAAGCTCCATTGAGTTCTCACATGCCCATTCTCTGGGAGGATAAATGAAGACAACATTGAGCAAGGAGTGAGTATACTCTAGGACAGAGTTGGGATGGCTCTCTGGAGGAAGAAGAGTCTAGACTGGGATTAAGTTGAGACAGCAGATCTCCTCCCAGAGAGGGATCGGCAGTTTCTGGAGACAACAGAACATTACATTTGGGCGCCCAACGTCGGGCAAGTACTTTTGCTTATCCTGACAAGGACTTATTCTGAGCCCTTCAGAGGAGCTAGCAGCGACCTTTGCAGTGGTCCTTGTAACCACATCTTTCCCCAGTGATTAGTGCAGTGCTTGTTGCAGAGTGAATGCTTAATCAATAAAAGCTTTTAAGAAATTCATTCATATATCTGAGCTCCTTCGAATTTGGGAAGAATACTTCCTATAATGATTCCTATAAATGTCAAGCTAAGACTTTTAAATATGTATACTTAATACTCAGAGTTATGTCAGAAATTGTTCTGATTTTTCCGAAAGGAAGCTGAGATCCAGCAGGTAGAGTGACGTGTAATCTTTTTGAGGACAGACTATTTAATTGATGTCTTTTTATCCTTGGTGCCTGATACACACTAAATGCCTAATACATGTGTTCAAGGTTACACAGGTTGTATGAGCTACATAAAGTAAATGAACCAGGGTCTTCTACCTCCAAATGCATGACTCTTGTCACTGCCCAGTTTCATATTTCTGTTTCAAGCTTGGGGAATGGGTGCTATTCAGTTATAATTGTCTCTCCAAGACACATTTTCTTATAGTGAACAATCAGCCTTGCCCATTATGCATGCTGCCATTTGGTTGTACATGAAATCACCATGGAGGGCCATGAGGCAAGCTTTTAGAGAGCATGGCCATTTTTGAGCGATTTCTGCCAATTTTCTTTTTTTTTTATTGTTAATATTATTTTTAAATTAATTTTATAATTATAATTTTGACATTACATATGCTTAGGTACTTTTTGTTGTTGTTGTTATGTTTTTATTTATCCAACCTATTTCAGGTTAGATACATTGTCCTACCACTACATTTCTTAGGCAGTTCCAAATGGTTATGATAACTGCTGCTTTTTTTTTGCATTTACTTCTTTTTTATTAATTTTATAATTATAACTTTGTTTTGACAGTACATATGCATAGGTAATTTTTTTTTACAACATTATCCCTTGTACTTTCTTTTGTTCCGAATTTTTCTCCTCCTTCCCTCCACCCCCTCCCCTAGATGGCAGGCATTCATAGGTACTTTTTTTTACAGCATTATACCTTGTACTAACTTCTTTTCTGAATTTTCCCCTCCTTCCCTCTCCCCTCTCCCCTAGATGACAGGCAATCCCATACATGTTTAATGTGTTACGGTATATCCTAGATACAATATATATGTGTAAAACCGAGTTTCTTGTTGCACGGTAAGAATTGGATTCAGAAGGTAAAAGTAACCTGGGTAGAAAGACAATAGTGCAAACAGTTTACACTCAATTCCCAGTGTTCCTTCCCTGAGTATAGCTGATTGTGTCCATCATTGTTCAATTGGAACTGAATTAGATCTTCTCTATGTTGAAGATATGCACTTCATAATGAAAAAAAAATCAAATGAAGGTGGCCTAGCTGTACCTGATCTAGAACTGTATTATAAAGCAAGAGTACCAAAACCATATGCTATTGGCTAAGAAATAGACTAGTTGATCAGTGGAATAGGTTAGGTTCACAGGGCAAGATAGTGAATAAAAATAGCAATCTAGTATATGACAAACCCAAAGATCCCAACTTTTGGGATAAAAATTAATTATTTGACAAAAACTGCTGGGAAAACTGGAAATTAGTATGGCAGAAACTAGGCATGGACCCACATTTAACACCATATACTAAGATAAGATCAAAATGGGTCCATGATGTAGGCATAAAGAACGAGATCATAAATAAATTAGAGGAACATAGGATAGTTTATCTCTCAGACTTGTGGAGGAGGAAGGAATTTGTGACCAAAGGAGAACTAGAGATCATTATTGATCACAAAGTGGAAAATTTTGATTACATCAAATTAACAAGCTTTTCTACAGACAAAACTAATGCAAACAAGATTAGAATAGAAGTAAGAAATTGGGAAAACATTTTTACAGTTAAAGGTTCTGATATAGGTCTGATCTCCAAAATATATAGAAAATTCACTCTAATTTATAAGAAATCAAGCCATTCTCCAATTGATAAATGATCAAAGGATATGAACAGACAATTTTCAGATGATGAAATTGAAAATATTTCCACTCATATGAAAGAGTGTTCCAAATCATTATTGATCAGAGAATTGCAAATTAAGACAACTCTGAGATAACATTACACACCTGTCAGATTGGCTAAGATGACAGGAACAAATAATGATGAATGTTGGAGGGGATGTGAGAAAACTGGGACACTGATGTATTGTTGGTGGAGTTATGAAAAAATTCAACCATTCTGGAGAGCAATCTGGAATTATGCCCAAGAAGTTATCAAACTGTACATACCCTTTGATCCAGCAGTGCTACTACTGGGCTTATATCTAAAGGAAATACTAAAGAAGGGAAAGGGACCTGCATGTGCCAAAATGTTTCTGGCAGCCCTTTGTGTAGTGCCTAGAAACTGGAAGATGAATGGATGCCCATCAATTGGAGAATGGTTGGGTAAATTATGGTATATGACTGTTATGGAATATTATTACTCTGTAAGAAATGACCAGCAGGAGGAGTGCAGAGAGTCTTGGAGAGACTTACATGAACTGATGCTGAGTGAAATGAGCAGAACTAGATCATTATACACTTCAAGAACAATACTGTATGAAGATGTATTCTGATGAAAGTGGATATCTTCTTTTTTGGTGTTTTTTGTTTTTTATTAATTTTATAATTATAACATTTTTTGACAGTACATATGCATAGGTAATTTTTTACAACATTATCCCTTGTACTCCCTTTTCCGATTTTTTTCCCCTCCTTCCCTACACCCCCTCCCCTAGATGGCAGGCATTCCCATACATATTAAATATCTTATAGTATATCCTAGCTACAATATATATGTGCAGAACCGAATTTTGTTGTTGTTGTTGTTGTTGTTGCAAAGGAAGAATTGAATTCAGAAAGTAAAAATAATCTGGGGAGAAAAATAAAAAATGCTAACAGTTTACACTCATTTCCCCATGTTCCTTTTCTGGATGTAGCTGATTCTGTCCATCACTGATCAATTGGAATTGGATTAGCTGTTCTCTATGTTGAAGATATCCACTTCCATCAGAATACATCCTCATAAAGTATCATTGTTGAAGTATATAATTATCTCCTAGTTCTGCTCATTTCACTCAGCATCAGTTTATGTAAGTCTCTCAAAGCCTCTCTGTATTCTTCCTGTTGGTCATTTCTTACAGAACAATAGTATTCCATAATTTACCCAACCATTCTCCAATGGATGGACATCCATTCATTTTCCAGTTTCTAGGCACTACTCAAAGGGCTGCCACAAACATTTTGGCACAGGAAGGTCCCTTTCCCTTCTTTAGTATTTCCTTTAGATATAAGCCAAGTAGTAGCACTGCTGGATCAAAGGGTATGCACAGTCTAATCACTTCTTGGGCATAGTTCCAAATTTCTCTCCAGAATGGTTGAATTTTTTCATAACTCCACCAACAATGCATCAGTGTCCCAGTTTTCCCACATCTCCTCCAACATTCGTCATTATTTTTTCCTGTCATCTTAGCCAATTTGACAGGTGTGTAGTGGTATCTCATAGTTGTCTTAATTTGCAGTTCTCTGATCAATAGTTATTTGGAACACTCTTTCACATGAGTGGAAATATTTTCAATTTCATCATCTGAAAATTGTCTGTTCATATCCTTTGATCATTTATCAATTGGAGAATGGTTTGATTTCTTATAAATTAGAGTCTCTTCTCTATATATTTTGGAAATGAGGCTTTTATCAGAACCTTTAAGTGCAAAAATATTTTCCCAATTTGTTACTTCCCTTCTAATCTTGTTTGCATTAGTTTTGTTTGTAGAAAAGCTTTTTACTTTGATGTAATCAAAATTTTGTGATCAATAATGATCTCTAGTTATCTTTTGACCACAAATTCCTTTCTCCTCTACAAGTCTGAGAGATAAACTATCCTATGTTCCTCTAATTTATTTATGATCTCGTTGTTTATGCCTAAATCATGGACCCATTTTGATCTTATCTTGGTATATGGTGTTAAGTATGGGTCCATATCTAATATCTGCCATACTACTTTCCAGTTTTACCAGCAGTTTTTTTCAAATAATGAATTTTTATCCCAAAAGTTGGGATCTTTGGGTTTGTCATACACTAGACTGCTATAGTTGTACACTATTTTGTCCTGTGAACCTAACCTAGTCCACTGATCAACTAATCTATTTCTTAGCCAATACCAAATGGTTTTGGTGACTGCTTCTTTATAATATAGTTTTAGGTCAGGTACAGCTAGGCCACCTTCATTTGATTTTTTTTTTTCATTAATTCCCTTGAAATTCTCGACCTTTTATTCTTCCATATGAATTTTGTTGTTATTTTTTCTAGGTCATTAAAATAGTTTCTTGGGAGTCTGATTGGTATAGCACTAAATAAATAGATTCGTTTAGGGAGTATTGTCATCTTTATTATATTCTCTTGGCCTCTCCAAGAGCACTTAATGTCTTTCCAATTATTTAAATCTGACTTTATTTTTGTGGTAAGTGTTTTGTAATTTTGCTCATATAATTCCTGACTTTTCTTTGGTAGATGGATTCCCAGATATTTTATACTCTGTACAGTTGTTTTGAATGGAATTTCTCTTTGTATGTCTTGCTGTTAGATTTTGTTGGTGATGTATAAAAATGCTGAGGATTTATGTGGATTTATTTTGTATCCAGCAACTTTGCTAAAATTGTGAATCATTCCTAATACTTTTTTTATTAGAATCTCTGGGGTTCTCTATGTATACCATCATATCATCTACAAAGAGTGGTAATTTGGTTTCCTCATTACCTACTCTAATTCTTTTAATCTCTTTTTTGACTCTTATTGCTGAGGCTAGTGTTTCTAATACAACATTGAATAGTAATGTTGATAGTGGGCAACCTTGTTTCACTCCTGATCTTACTGGAAAAGTTTCCAGTTTATCCCCATTACATAGGATGCTTACTAATGGTTTTAAATATATGCTCCTGACTATTTTAAGGAATAGTCCATTTATTCCTATACTCTCGAGTATTTTTAGTATGAATGGATGTTGTATTTTATCAAATGCTTTTTCTGCATCTATTGAGATGATCAAATTTTTTTTGTTAATTTGATTATTAATATGGTCAATTATACTAATAGTTTTCCTAATATTAAATCAGCCCTGCATTCTTGGTATAAATCCTAGTTAATCATAGTGTATTATCCTGGGGATGATTTTCTGTAGTCTTTTTACTAACATCTTATTTAAGATTTTAGCATCAATATTCATTAAGGAGATTGGTCTATAGTTTTCTTTCTCAGTTTTCAACCTACCTGGTTTAGGTATCAGTACCATGTCTGTGTCATAAAAGGAGTCTGGTAGGACTCCTTCATTTCCTAATTTTTCAAATAGTTTATATAACATTGGGGCTAATTGTTCTTCAAATGTTTGATAGAATTCACATGTAAATCCATCTGGTGCTGGGGATTTTTTCTTATGGTGTTGATTAATAGCTTGTTCTATTTCTTTTTCTGAAATGGGACAATTTAAGCAGTTTATTTCCTCCTCTGTTAATCTGGGAAGCCTATATTTTTGGAGGTAGTCATCCTTTTCACTTATGTTATCAAATTTATTGGCATAAAATTACGCAAAGTAACTCCTATTATTTCTCTAATTTCCTCTTCATGGGTAGAAAGTTCCCCCTTTTCATTTTTAAGACTAAAGATTTGGTTTTCCTCTTTCCTTTTTCTGATCAGATTTACGAAAGGTTTATCTATTTTATTGGTTTTTTTCATAAAACCACCTCTTAGTTTAATTTGTTAATTCAATAGTTTTTTTACTTTCAATATCTGGTGATTTTCTTACCAAGAGAAGGTAAGCAAGTGATTTCTAGACTTGGAATTTACAAATCCCAGATTTATATTTGTGGATCTCATGAAACAAGAGGGATCGAGTTTATCAGCCTAGATAACTTTGAGTGTGTCCAACACAAGGAGACAAGGCTTTAGAAAAACAACCATCGATATTGTTCAAGATTTGTTTATCCAAGTCTAATATGCTTTCTCACAAATTTTCATTTACCAAAGAGCAGAATATCTTTGTGCAAGAATTTATCAAGGAAATACTGGGCTGATAAGGCCATTTATTTTTTGGAGATGCTGTCAAGTAGATTAGGTCCTGAATTTGATGCCTCTGTGTTAGAAAGTCTGGTTCCCCAAATTAGTAATGATAGGATTTTTCATTGATGATAAGACTTGGCTCTTGAAAGTCTTCTTAAGATACTTCACAACTTGATGCTCATGAAATCTGCTTGTTCTCCCCCATGTCACTAAAGCCATTTTAGTCATTGTATATATATACCAGACAGTCTAGAACTGCGTGCCATGACTTGGGCAAGAAACAATGATCATTCTGCATAAGAAATAATTTTCTATTGATCTTGCATTCAATTGATTCAATTCTGGGGGTTTCAGTTTCCTCATCTGTGAAATGAGAGGGTTGGATAAACAGTCTTTCCAAACCAAGTTCAGTACATGATTCAATATTTACTCTGCTTCATTCCTCTTTCAGCATTCTGATACAATATTTAGACCCGACCATAGTACTATTCCCCAGAGTACCTAAAATTCCCAGTCTGTCTTGAAATGGAGACTGGTTTCATTCCATCAGACTCTGTTCATAGGCTTGGTCTCATATGGTTGTTGAGGGAAACTGGGAGAGCTTGAGTAACTTCTTTGCTTCACACCACTCTCCTCTCTTTCTCTCTCTGTTTCTCTGGCTCTTTTCTTTCTCACTCTCCATTTCCCTGTCAATGACTCTCTCTCACTGTCTCTTTCTTTCTTGCTTTCTTTCTCTTTCCTCTCTCACTTTCTTTTCCATTTCTCTAATTACCTGTTTCATTCTGTCCTTCTCATTGTCTCATTCTTTGACACTTTCTTTCTCAGATTATTTCTATTCCTTCCTTGCTTTAGCTTGACATTTCTGACTCTCTCTCTCTCTCTCTCAAAGAAAGAGAGCCAGAAAGACTGCAAGCAAAAGACAACCAGAGAAGGAAAGACTGAAAAAGGAGAATGAAATAGAGTCAGCACAATATAGAGAAAGAGAAAGTAACAATCATGATAGATAGAGCCAGAGAGACATACAGAGATAGAGCAAGAGAGTGAAAAAAAGAGGAGAAAAAAGAGCTAGTCATAGAAATAGAAAGAGAGAAGAGACAAAAAGAGAGGGATGGAGTCAGTAACAAAATAAGAAAGAGACAGAGACAGTAAGAAAGATCCACAGAGAGATAAAGAGAATTAGACAGACAATGGCAGACACACAGAGAGAAAGGGAGGGACAGGGAGAAAGAGAGAGGGTGGGAGGGGAGGGGGGAAGGAATGAGAGGGATCCAGCTGAAAAGAGAAAGAGAGAGAGACAGACAGACAGACAGAGAGAGAGACAGAGAGAGAGAGATAGAGACAGAGAGAGACAGAGAGAGAGAGAGAGTGTTAAAAAGTCAAAAATGAGGAAAGAAACAAAGGTAGAGAAACAGAGAGAATCAAAGAATAGTGAGAAAGAGGGGAAAAGTCCAAAGAAAGTAAAAAATAACCAAGTAAGATAAGAATGGTGGGGGGGGAGGGAGAACACTCAGGCTTTTGAGGACATTGTCTAATAACAGATTTTAAGGTGAGAGGGACCCTAGAAGTTATCTGGTAGCACCTCCTGTTTTTTTTTTTTTTTTTTTTTTTAACAATAAATGAAGAAAAAGATAATAGAAATTAAATGCCTGGTTGGAGTAACTTAGTAATAAACTGAAGAGCAAGGATTCACAAGCATATGATTTCATGCCTCATCTATGGCACATTAGAAATAGAAGTCAAATTGTTAGAGGATTGTCATTTTTTCCCTGAGGCAATTGAGGTTAAGTGATTTGCCCAGGGTCAAACAGCCAGGAAGTGTGAAGTGTCTGAGGCCACATTTGAACTCAGTTTCTCCTGACTTCAGGACTGGTGTTCTACCCACTGCACTACCTAGCTGCCCCCAGGATTGTTTTTAAAATTAACTCATTTCAGTATTTTCTAATACATGTAATTATCAATTAATCATATTAATTAACAATTAATCCCATGAATATTTTTATTAATTTTATTAATATTGGTATAAATTTGTATTAATTCATCTATTAATTGATCAGTTAAATAATTGATTGATTAACTCAACTCTTCAAAATTTAAAATACATTTCATTGATTTATTAAGTAATAAATTTACTAATCAATTAATTTAACTAATATTTTTATATATTTATGATTAATTTGTGTTGATTACTTTTTTTCATTTTTCTTTTTTCTTTTGTTTAGTTTAATACACCTTGCTTGTTGGGATAGAACAACCAGAGCAAAAGGGAAAAACCATGGAAGAAAAAAAAAAACAGCAAAAAAGAAGTGACCATAGAGTGTTCATTTTCATTCAGCCTCTTTAGTTCTTTTCCGTGTAGATGGCATTTTCTGTCTCAAGTCTGTTGGGATTACTCTGAATCACTGAGAAGAACTGAGTCTTTCAGTCAGATCTAGGTACATTTTGCTGCTATTGTGTACAATATTCCTGGTTCTTCTTGTTTCACTCAGCATCAGTTGGTATAAATATTTCTATATCTTTCTACAGCCAGTTTGCTGATCTTTTTTTAATAGGACAATAACATTTCATTACTTTCATGTACCATAACTTATTCAGCCCTCCCCCAATCAGTGAGCATTTACTCATTTTCCAGATATGGGTCCTTTCCCCTCATTTATGATATTCTGGGGATTCAGACACAGAGTCAGAGAGAGAGAAAGAGACAGACAGACAGGGAAAGTGAGAAAGACACAGAAACACACACACACACACACACACACACACACACACACACACACACAGAGAAGGACAGGAGCATGGGGGGGACAGGGCCGTTCTCTCTACAACCTTCAAATATTAAAAAAAAATCACCTGTTTAACAGCAGCTTATGATTCAGAGCATTGTCAGCTAACATGGTCTCTCCAGGTTAATTGGAAAGCTAGGTTGTGTATTCCTCAGCAGCCAAGAAGAATCATGGCAAGCAGTGGTCCTTAGAATGAAGATGGAAAGAAACCTTTTTTTTTCTGTTGTTCTCTTCCCTGCCTGAAATCTAGAAATGACTCTGTGATTTGTTTGAATGGAAAAACCATGTCATTTACGAACACCAAACCCAGTCTCCTCTTGAGCATGTCCGTAGGGGTAATGATCCATAGGCTGTGGTTCCCTCTGAAAAAATCAATGGAAGAAATCCAATAGACGTGTGACAGAGAGCCATCTGCATGCAGAGAAGCTATGGGCACTGAATGTGGATCTCAGCTTAGTATAGGGATAGAGGGAGGAATTGAGGGAGGGAGGGAGCAAGAAAGAGAAAGAGAGAGAGTGAGAGAGAGAGATTGAGTGTGAATGAGAAAAAAAATGAGACAGAGGACTAGAGAGAGAGTGTGACAGAGAGAGCAAAACAGAGAAAGAGACAGACAGAAAAAGAGAGAGCCAGAGAGGGAAGGAGAGAGAAGTAGATAGAGTCAGAGTGAAAAATAGAGGAAGATAAAGAGAAGATAAAGAAAATTCAGAGAATCAGAAAAGTGAGAAAAAGAGGGGAAGAGTCAGTTAATAAATAAGAGACAAAGTCAGTGAGAGAAAACAACAGAGAGAAAAAGAGAGCTAGAGAGACATAGAAAAATAGAAAAAATAGGTAGATAGGCAGGCAGATAGGGAGAGAGGGAGAGGGAGACTAAAGCAGAGACAGAGAGAGATAAAGTCAGAGATAGCAAGCTAGAGTGAGCAAG